>NC_091749.1:74681626-74694126 GCF_043380555.1 Nothobranchius furzeri
TGTAACTTTTCCACAAACTGAATCGCTGATGAAATCTCCCTCCTCTACTCGAACCACGTCTTTCTGTCTCGCTGGTCGCCGAGTCTAGCTTCTAGCCTCTCCTGTTGCTTTAGCCCTAGCATAGCTTCCTCCATCACCTGCACTCTGCATCCAGGGGGAGGAGCCTCAACGTTACGCCGTTGCTCTCATGAACACCCAAATCCTGCAGAAACATGATAATGTTAACAGCTTTTATTACATCTAGTGAATAACAACTGAACCTTTTCTCTGTGTGGTTGTTGAACGGTTCAGACTCATGTAGTCTACTTTGATGGAGTTGCACCTCGGTGTCTGGGACAGCTGCTTCTGTCTTCCTCTGAGCTTCATGCTCAGCAGTTTCAGCAGTCAGGGGAAACGACAGACCATCAGCGTGGCCTCAGAAAGATGGGAGTAAAGCTGAACACTTACCCGCTTAATGAACCTCATAAAACCTGCCAATCAGGAGCAAGGCTGCTAAAAGATGACTAGTTGTTTGCTGATGTAATCAAGCCAAACAAGGACCTGCTGCACCAGACGGCCTCTCATTTATTCACTACATTACATTTGTAACACTGACTATTGCATTTTGGCGAACAGATGTTTTCCTTTTCTACTTTGATTATAAAAAACTTCCTGAGCTGCAGCTGAAGTTGGTTTTGATTTCAGTGTAAGAAAAACAAAGAAATAACAAGCAGTGCTGCAGAAATGTCCTCAAAGGTCAGCAGTGTTACCTTTTAAAAGTAATTATAGTTACTGATTACGCTGTCAAAAAAGTAACTCAGTTACTTACCAAGTTACAATATTATAAAAGTAACTAATTAGCAAGAAAAATGATAATTTCTTTACTGTTTTCCTATAAATATTGAAAGAAAAATGCGTTCCACCCTTAATTAAAATTACTTACTGAAGTATAAATGACTACATTATGAAGGATAAGCAACTACAATACTGAAGTATAAATGATTACAATACTGAAGTATAAATGACTACATTACTGAAGTATAAATGACTACAATATGAAGTATAAGCAACTACAATACTGAAGTATAAATGACTACAATATGAAGTATAAGCAACTACAATACTGAAGTATAAATGATTACAATATGAAGTATAAATGACTACAATATGAAGTATAAGCAACTACAATACTGAAGTGTAAATGACTACAGTCCTGAAGTATAAATGACTACATTACTAAAGTATAAATGACTACAGTACTGAAGTGTAAATGACTACATTACTGAAGTATAAATGACTACATTACTGAAGTATAAATGACTACAATATGAAGTATAAGCAACTACAATACTGAAGTGTAAATTATTACAATATGAAGTATAAATGACTACATTACTGAAGTATAAATGACTACATTACTGAAGTATAAATGACTACAATATGAAGTATAAGCAACTACAATACTGAAGTGTAAATGACTACAGTCCTGAAGTATAAATGACTACATTACTGAAGTATAAATGATTACAATATGAAGTATAAATGACTACAATATGAAGTATAAGCAACTACAATACTGAAGTATAAATGACTACAGTACTGAAGTGTAAATTACTACATTATGAAGGAGAAGCAACTACAATACTGAAGTATAAATGACTACAATACTGAAGTATAAATGACTACATTACTGAAGTATAAATGACTACAATATGAAGTATAAGCAACTACAATACTGAAGTGTAAATGATTACAATATGAAGTATAAATGACTACATTACTGAAGTATAAATGACTACATTACTGAAGTATAAATGACTACAGTACTGAGTATAAATGACTCCAGTACTGAATTATAAATGACTACAGTACTGAAGTATAAATGAGTACAATACTGAAGCATAAATGACTACAGTACTGAAGTATAAATGAGTACAATACTGAAGTATAAATGACTACAGTACTGAAGTATAAATGACCACAATACTGAAGCATAAATGACTACAGTACTGAAGTATAAATGAGTACAATACTGAAGTATAAATGACTACAATACTGAAGTATAAATGAATACAATACTGAAGTATAAACGACTACAGTACTGAAGTATAAATGACTAAAATACTGAAGTATAAATAACTACAATACTGAAGTATAAATTACTACATTACTGAAGTTTAAATGACTACAATACTAAAGTATAAATAACTACAATAATGAAGTATAAATGACTACAGTACTGAAGTATAAATGACTTCAATACCGAAGTATAAATAACTACAATAATGAAGTCTAAATGACTACAGTACTGAAGTATAAACGACTACAATAATGAAGTATAAATGAGTAAAATACTGAAGTATAAATGACTACAGTACTGAAGTATATAACTACAATAATGAAGTATAAATGACTACAGTACCGAAGTATAAATGAGTACAATACTGAAGTATAAATGACTACAATACTGAAGTATAAACGAATTCAATACTGAAGTATAAACAACTACAATACTGAAGTATAAATGACTACAATACTGAAGTATAAATAACTACAATACTGAAGTATAAATGACTACATTACTGAAGTATAAATGACTACAATACTAAAGTATAAATAACTACAATAATGAAGTATAAATGACTACAGTACTGAAGTATAAATGACTTCAATACCGAAGTATAAATAACTACAATAATGAAGTGTAAATGACTACAGTACTGAAGTATAAACGGCTACAATAATGAAGTATAAATGAGTACAGTACTGAAGTATATAACTACAATAATGAAGTATAAATGACTACAGTACCGAAGTATAAATGAGTACAATACTGAAGTACAAATGACTACAGTACTGAAGTATATATAACTACAATAAGGAAGTATAAATGACTACAGTACTGAAGTATAAATGACTACAATACTGAAGTGTAAATGACTACAGTACTGAATTATAAATGACTAAAATACTGAAGTATAAATGACTACAGTACTGAAGTATAAATAACTACATTACTGAAGTATAAATGACTACAATACTGAAGTATGAATGACTACAATACTGAAGTATAAACGACTACAGTACTGAAGTATAAACGACTACAATACTGAAGTATAAATGAGTACAATACTGAAGTATAAATGACTACATTACTGAAGTATATAAAACTACAATATTGAAGTATAAATGACTACAGTACTGAAGTATAAATGAGTACAATACTGAAGTATAAATGACTACATTACTGAAGTATAAATGACTACAGTACTGAAGTATAAATGACTACAATACTGAAGTATAAATGACTACATTACTGAAGTATAAATGACTACAATACTGAAGTATAAATGACTACTATACTGAAGTATAAATGACTACATTACTGAAGTATAAATGACTACAGTACTGAAGTATAAATGACTACAATACTGAAGTATAAATGACTACATTACTGAAGTATAAATGACTACAATGCTGAAGTATAAATGACTACTATACTGAAGTATAAATGGCTACAATACTGAAGTATAAATGACTACATTACTGAAGTATAAATGACTACAGTACTGAAGTATAAATTACTACATTACTGAAGTATAAATGACTACAATACTGAAGTATAAATGACTACTATACTGAAGTATAAATGGCTACAATACTGAAGTATAAATGACTACATTACTGAAGTATAAATGACTACAGTACTGAAGTATAAATGGCTACAATACTGAAGTATAAATGACTACATTACTGAAGTATAAATGACTACAGTACTGAAGTATAAATGACTGGAACATAATAAAGTGTTTTTATAAAACTGAATAACTATAAATGGACATTCAACAGGAGGAACTACAAACAGGAACATAACACTAATCTACAGGGGCGGATTTAGCAATTTGGGGGGCCAAGGCAAACACAGACTTGGGGCCCCTTACACTAAATTTTCGACAATCTTACCTTTAACTGGATTTGTGAAACTTTCCCCTCTTCTGACACGAGTTATTTTCCCTTTTTATTAGTCCTCCTCTTTTTTCCTGTATTTCCCTCCCTTTGAGTGCTTTCAATATTTGCTCTGCTTTCTTCTTTCTGTCAGCGCTCCTGTGTTTTAGCCTTAGTTATTTTTTTTCTATTTTCCATTTTGGTCTGTTTTCCTCCCTTTAAACATTTTCCATTGTCTTTCCTTTCTGCTTCCTTTTGATGTTTACATCGAAAAACGACATCACTTTCAGAAGTGAAAATAAAAGCTTTTATGAAGCGAGCTGCTTCTTTCTCTTATTGGAGCCACTAGGATAACTTCATGTCATGCTTAATGTTTTGACTATCGCTTTGAGTTTGTTACGAACGCTCCCGCCTCTCTTCTTATTCTTATTTGTGGTCTTATGGCACTTGGCAAACAACAATTTGGTGCATTACTGCCACCAACTGGATTGGAGTGGAATGACTACCAATCACTTCCTGTTTGTGCATCGCAGTCTTAATAACCCTCTTATGACCATAATTATAACAGGGCTACCTGGTATCTTTTTTTAAATCTTATGGCTGTAAAATTGTAATAAAAAGTGCAAAGTGTGTGTAACTCTTCTCCTTTTTTCAGAACAACCTGAGCTTTCAGTGTATGGTTTGTATTTCCAAACCACTTCAACATTTCACGAAAAGAAACGTGAAGCCACTTCTCCTCCAGCTTCACTGGCTGCCAGTCAACTTCAGGGTTCATTTCAAGATCCTGGTTCTGGTCTATAGGGCCTTACATGGACAAGCACCATCTTACATTGGTGATCTTCTTAGTCCCTACACCCCCAGCAGGTCCCTGAGGTCCAGTGATCAAAGCCTACTGGTTGTGCAGCACCAGGCTAAAGGTCAAAGGTGACACATCATCTGCTGCTGTGGCCCCCAGACTCTGGACCTCTCTCCCCCTGAGCCTGAGATCAGTGGACTCAGTGGTCTCCTTTAAAAAGCAGCTGAAGACTCACTTGTTCAAGCTGGCTTTTGTATGACCTTCTTCACCTCTCTCTCTTTGTTCTGCTCTCCCCACCTATTCCACCTTCCTCAGGATCCACTGGTTTCCCTCTTTCCTGTTCACTCTCTCGCTTTCTTAACATTTTTTCTTTTAAATCCCAATTGCCTATTTTTTGCTCATTTTAAACATATTTTTAAACATTTTCTAAATGCTTTTTTATATTTATATTTTTGTTTTTGTGAAGCGCCTCATGATTTTTATCCTGAGAGGTGCTATAGAAATGATATTTTCTTCTTCTTCTTCTTCTATTTAGAATGTATTTCTATTACAGCCTTTTAAAAATCAGCTTAAAAGTGAAAAAAGCAAAAAACGGATTTGAATTTTTTACATTTATTACTGAACTTCAAAATTACTGGGCAAACAATTTAAACTTTGAACTGAAATGCATCTATTCTTAAAAAAGTTTGAACCTTGGTATCATTTTTAGCAGTTTTAAGACCATTTATTTTTGTAAACTTTCAGACGTTTTTATTTGATGTGGTTGACCTTGAAGCAGTTTCTCTCCAGCTGCAGGCAGAGTCCTGCACACCTCACACCGCCATGGGATGCTTCTCTGGCACACCGTGCACTGCTATACCAAAAACTTTTGTTTTAGCAAATGTAATTATTTATTGTAAAAAGATAAATAATGCTGGAATGAAGCTGAATCTTACAATTAGCAAATAGTTGAGGGTTGTTCAAATAAAAAAATAAAAAATAAAGACTGAACAAACGTTCATATCCTGGTTCACTGGAGATCTGTCCTTCTTCACGGTCACTGCCTTCAGATATAAGACTTCTGGGACTCCTAATGGATCGTGTTGATTTTCTTTGAAGCATTTCCATTATTTCATGCTGGTTTTTATGCTAATTAGCTTCCCCGTTCCGTTATCCGCTTTCACCGCGGCGCTGCGCTCCGTTTCAATCAGGCTGTACAGCAGGATTTCCCCTCATAGCGATATTTTCCCTAACTCTGATTGCTTCATGCTATAGATCGATGGAAAGCTGCTTTTATGTACTTTTAGGAACCGTTGGAATTTCCTGAATCTGATCAGCCATTCAAAAGTTATAAAACGGAGCATTTTGGATGACAAACTCAGCACGTCTCTGAATCTTTGTTGTGATTCGGTGCGCTCAAGACAGGGAATCCCGGTGGCTACCGTAATGTGTTGTATATGCACGAAAAGCCCCATTTTTTTATCTTTTCAGCGCTTTTGGAATTTTAATGATATCTTGAACGGTTCAGGAATTATGGTAATGGGAATTGCGCATGTCCAATCCCGTCTGCAGCCACAGGTTGGTAATAAGAATATTGTGGCATTAACAGAGGGGTGCTGGGGGTCAGGGCTAGGGGGCCCCCCAACACAAGGGGGCCCCAGGCGGCCGCCTACCTATGCCTAATGGTAAAACCGCCTCTGCTAATCTAGACTCTTATATTGTGACTGTGTCATATTTAACAATCAGCTAACATTTATAATTGCAGATAGAAACACCTGTAAAGGTTCCTGAGCCTTTAGATGGTCTCTCAGTCTAGTTAAGTGACTGAAATAAATGTAGTTTAGCATAGTATTCTTATATTTCAGCACAACATAATTGTGTGTTTTAGCAGCATTTCTGTTGCTGGTAGTCTAGTAACGGGTAAATATATAAATAATACCCTTTAAAATGACACTAGAAGATCTGATGGAGGACTCACATTTACTAACGTGGGTCAGACCCAACCACAGAAGAGCTGAAGCTGGGTGGTGAACACACACAGGTAGTTCTGATAACACCTGAGCTCCATGACGTCTGAGACGGATGCATCAGTGTTACAGCGGGGCTAAAGACATGATCAGAAACAGGTTACAGCTGGATGATCTAGGAAGGTAGGAGATCAGGACGTCTGAGCGGTGAACAGGTGGGCGGACCTTCTGGACGTCCCGCTGTCAGGCCAAGAAGGGCACGGCTGCAGATTCACGCCTGCAGCAGCGACTCTGCGGGTCTGCAGCTGTAACTATTCATCACGTCTTCCTCGTTCTTCACGAGCCGTGATGTTCTTGGATGAAAACATCCGCCTCTTTAGCTCCCGATCAGCTGATGGCGGCTTCAACACACCGTGCTGCTGAATTAGTAACGCACTCATTTTCTTATCAGTAACAGAAACGGAGTTATGATAAAAGAAGACGGTAATTAGATTACTCGTTGCTGAAAAACCTTTTTTTTTTTTTTTTTAGTAACGCTATTATTTTAAACGGCGTTATTCCCATCACTGACGGTAACATGGGTCCATGTTCAGATCCAGACTAGAGGGATTTTGTTCATACGTTAGAAACTAAAGTAATCCCACAGCCAGTAGACCAGCAAATGATCTGAATATGAAGCTGTGAAGCAACCAGACGACTGTCGTGTCAGCAGGGCAGAGGGCTGGAAGAACGTGAGACGAGCTGTTTGGTGGAAAATGCAAACACCAGTGGAGGGTGCAGGAGGAGATAAAGCCAGAATAAACTTCCCACCAGTAGAGGTGCGTGCCCTGATCTGGATCTGAAAACTCTGTGTTCTGCTACAGAATGGATTATAAATGTCACGTCACAGGGCACCACGAGCACCGGGTGTTGGGTGTTACCCAACAGGGCTCGGGCTTTCTCCGAAACAAACACGCGTCTGCATGCATAAACAACGAGTGGCCGAGGACATGGATTCAGACAGCTACTCTGACAAAGGCGAGCCATGAGGACACATGTCAGCTAGTGTGTGAAACATCTGAAAACGTGCTCAGCTCTGACACAAGCAGCACCGGTGTGAAAAGGCTGCACGGCGATGTCAACAGCGTCTCTATCCTAATGATGAGACAAGTCAGCTGTGGAAGGACATGGCTAAACTCATAAAAGATAAATGAGACTGCAGTCCTAACCAAATCGGAGCTTTGTGGTGCAGGAGCAGGGAACGCAGCTGCACCGCCTGATAAAGCTGCTCTGATCAGCAGGCGTAGAGCTGTCCTCCATGTTTCTGACACGTGATGATGATGTGATGTAATCAGGCTGGAAGCGGGCGCCCTGCACACGCCAACACAACACTAGACGAACATACAGCATGGCACATGCCACCATCAGTTTCCAGAAGCTGTTGTGCTTAAGTGCCTGACCTTTGACATGGTGGAGAAGTCTCCCTCCATGGCTGGGCCAACTGTCTCTCAGCATCGGTCCCTTCCCTCCCGGTCCCCCCGGGGCCTCGTATAAAACTGGTGACTGAAGGAGAGCCCATCCTTCTGCACTGAGAGAGGCGTTAAGCTGGTGGAGGCAGAGTGGACTATTGATCTTCTTCTTCCTTTTGGGGACGATTGCTGTATTAGGTGAACTGTTGGGGGTGAAGTTTGGGGCAATTATTAGTTCCATAGTTGTGGAACATAAATCTTTAAAAAGCTTGTTGGTGTGGGAGGTCATGATCAGCAGCAGCTATCCAGGCTTAACCAGGCTAGCTGAACCCAAACTGCTGTCGTAAAACACAAACATCCAAACTCCTCCCCTCCCAGACGGAGAATGAGCCACAGCTCTGTGGTGTCCTTCCTCTTAAGGAACCAACAACACAGGAAAGGCGTCTCTGTGGTGCACACACATCTGATTGCTGAAACAACTCCTGTGTTGCATCAGTTTAGTGTAACCTGAGTGTGAAAATCACTCGTGACACGTGCTGAAGCATCTGGGCTGGCTTTAGCATCACCCTCTCACATCTGCTGTTGGATTATTATCATTTATAGCAACAGGAGTTATTTATCTAATGTCTCCTAACCCACAATTACTTCTGGTGTTTTCCAAATAAACTCTTTTGATTTGGTCAGAGGGCCTGAAAGCGCAGCATCAACGTTTGTGTTGGTGAAGCGCAGTCACAAGTAAAATCCACCGGGGAGGCTGCTGGAAGATCGAATCTCAGAACAGCGAATTACAGGATGTAAGCTGAAGCCTGCGTCACAAACAAACGTACATTACAGGACTGCCCGAGCCGCTTCAAAGAGCACGCGCTCTCTAACTGAAGCACTACTAGGAGAATACGGAATGACGCTTTTTAAAGACACGTCTCTGCCTTAGGCTCTCATTATAAAACAGCATTCCTCATTTTCCTCTTCTGCAGCCTTTGCTGGACGTGGGTAAGGAAGATGAACATTCTCAAAGCACTCGAGCTCCGACGCCGGTGCAGGTCAGATCATCCTTTTTAGCCATTCACGTCGTAAACGCCACCGACCCCCCCCCCCCCCCCCATCTGTTGTTTGGAACCGGTTATGGGTTTGCATCAACAGACATAAAACAAGAGACCCCACGCTGCAACCTTTGTCTCAAACCCGTCGCAATCAAAGGCAGCAGCACCACTAACTTGTTTCAACACCTTAAACAGAGGCTTCCAGCCGAACACGGAAAACGCCAGTCTCTCCGAGACGAACAGAGCCGCAGTGACCAAGAACCAGTGGCTAAACAACAGCTAACTGTAGCCCAATCGTTCGCACAGGGGACCATATGACAAGAAAGGGGCCCGGTGGACTACAATCACCGACGCGGTCGCTTTGTGTATAGCAAAGCACATGGTACCCATATATACCGTGGAGAAGACGGGGTTTATAAATTTGATGAAAACATTGGATCCCAGGTATGAGCTACCCAGCCAAAAGTATTTTAGTGAAGTAGTTTTGCCGCAGCTGTACAGAAACACACACTAAAAAGTTGGCAGAGAACTGGAGGAGCTGTCCTTTTTTTAAATTAGCTTCAAGCAGTCTGCTGTTTGTACTTCTTAATCGGAAAAAGATTGGAAATCGAATTAAAGCAAATAAAATCGGAGATTTTTATTTTTTGGCCATATCGCCCAGCCCTAAGCTCTGTATAACATATCTCTACATAACATATCTCTACATAACATATCTCTACATAACATAGCTCTACATAACATAGCTCTACATCACATAGCTCTACATAACATAGCTCTACATCACATAGCTCTGTATAACATAACTCTGTATAACATAGCTCTACATAACATAGATCTACATAACATAGATCTACATAACATAGCTCTACATCACATAGCTCTGTATAACATAACTCTGTATAACATAGCTCTACATAACATAGCTCTACATAACATAGCTCTACATAACATAGCTCTACATAACATAGCTCTGTATAACATAACTCTGTATAACATAGCTCTACATAACATAGCTCTACATCACATAGCTCTACATAACATAGCTCTACATCACATAGCTCTGTATAACATAACTCTGTATAACATAGCTCTACATAACATAGATCTACATAACATAGATCTACATAACATAGCTCTACATCACATAGCTCTGTATAACATAACTCTGTATAACATAGCTCTACATAACATAGCTCTACATAACATAGCTCTACATAACATAGCTCTACATAACATAGCTCTGTATAACATAACTCTGTATAACATGGCTCTACATAACATAGATCTACATAACATAGCTCTACATAACATAGCTCTACATAACATAGCTCTGTATAACATAACTCTGTATAACATAACTCTGTATAACATATCTCTACATAACATATCTCTACATCACATAGCTCTGTATAACATAACTCTGTATAACATAGCTCTACATAACATAGATCTACATAACATAGCTCTGTATAACATAACTCTGTATAACATAGCTCTACATAACATAGATCTACATAACATAGCTCTACATAACATAGCTCTACATAACATAGCTCTGTATAACATAACTCTGTATAACATAACTCTGTATAACATATCTCTACATAACATATCTCTACATCATATAGCTCTGTATAACATAACTCTGTATAACATAGCTCTACATAACATAGCTCTACATAACATAGCTCTACATAACATAGCTCTACATAACATAGCTCTGTATAACATAACTCTGTATAACATAGCTCTACATAACATAGATCTACATAACATAGCTCTACATAACATAGCTCTACATAACATAGCTCTGTATAACATAACTCTGTATAACATATCTCTACATAACATAGCTCTACATCACATAGCTCTGTATAACATAACTCTGTATAACATAGCTCTACATAACATAGATCTACATAACATAGCTCTACATAACATAGCTCTACATCACATAGCTCTGTATAACATAACTCTGTATAACATATCTCTACATAACATATCTCTACATTACATAGCTCTGTATAACATAACTCTGTATAACATAGCTCTACATAACATAGATCTACATAACATAGCTCTACATAACATAGCTCTACATCACATAGCTCTGTATAACATAACTCTGTATAACATAGCTCTACATAACATAGATCTACATAACATAGCTCTACATAACATAGCTCTACATCACATAGCTCTGTATAACATAACTCTGTATAACATAGCTCTACATAACATAGATCTACATCACATAGCTCTATATAACATAGCTCTACATCACATAACTCTATATAACACAGCTCTATATAACATAGCTCTACATAGCATATCTATATATAACATAGCTCTACATAACATAGCTATATAACATAGCTCTACATAACATAGCTCTGTATAATGTAGCTCTATATAACATAGCTCTACATAACATAGCTCTATATAACATAGCTCTGTTGTGTGTGTTGCTGCAGCACAAGACCAAGTATCTGAGGACTAGTCCTGCTGTGACATCACAATTGTTGTAGAACATCTGCTAGATTGCTGAGATGTAGCGCACGAGAGCATCTTCTGACCATAGAAACACGTTTACACATCCTAGTTCGTCTCACGTGTCTCTAGTAGAGTTTGAAGTAAGTGAGATTACATCATTTACTAGCAGTAGAAACAATGATGTTGGATTTTATGGTTTTCCATCATAACACTTGGTGTTCTGAAACACTCAGCAAAGAAAAGCTGAATGGAAACCCTGAAACAGCTGAAGCTGGAAAACAACAGCATCACTCCTCATCAGAGCAGAGTATTTGTGGGGAAGTACTGAGACAAACACATCATAGATATGCCACAATCTTGTGGTGTGGGTCACTGAGCTGCCTGCCTCCGACTGAGATTTATACTTACTGAGGCAGCACACGAAGGGCATGTGATGTGTGCACACCTCAAGGTCGAAGGGCTGGTCATGTGACACAGGTCACAGACAGATCTGTAGTAAACATTATTTAATTTTTAAGGAGTTTTAGAGTGGGATGAAAACAACTATGGACGCTTGAAAACAGCCACAATTCAGGCGTCACGTTGCAGCAGCAGCACATGACCTCGCTGCCCACCTCGCCTAAGGCACCAGATTGGGTAGAGACGGCCCTGCTTGGCAGACTTTGGGGAGACAAGCGTGGCTTCCAAGCCCAATCCAGAGAAGAACTGATGATGCATCTTGAAGAGAGTAAGCAAGTCATCCAAAGCCCTTTGAAGCTGGCGTCATAATCACAGTAAATACAGATTTAGACCACAGCTGTTTAAACGGAAGGTTTGCTGTAGGTGTTCATTTATCTGATCCCATGAGAGAAGA
>NC_091749.1:74696626-74834126 GCF_043380555.1 Nothobranchius furzeri
TCTGGAAGTCAGTCACCATTTCCTCTGTCCCACTGGTGTTCGAGCGAAGGTGGCGCCAGTTATTATTTTACATTAATGGAGCAGAAAAAACAAATCTCGTTGGTTGACTATTAGTTACTGAAGTGCAAATAAAACGAAGTTCGAGCTTTTAACTTAACAGGAATATGCTCTAGAAATATTAAATGTGTAGGTTTACAACCACATTTGTCTAAGAGGAGAATCCGTGTTGGCCTCTGACTATTCCACGCTGGAACATCACGCATTCAGAGGACGTACATGTTTACTCTCTACAAAGACTCTGCATGTGTGAAACTCCATCAGTCTGTCCGTTTTCCCTCGCTTATCCGAGTTTGGGTCATGGCGGGACCTATCCTAGCAGAGAGCCGGTCTGGTTACGCACAGGCGGAGAGCCACATGAGGGGCAGGACTAACCAGCTCAAACACAACCAATCAGAAAAGAGGAGGACATGCTGACTTTTGGCGCTGTAGTGTTTGCAGCTGCAGTCCAAGATGGCGTCTAGTGCACACATTAATGATGAGTTGTCGTCTTTGTTGTGAAAACTTAACTTGAGAGCAAAGGAGTTTTAACCAATTCTGTAATAATATTCAAACGAGAACAAGACGGGGCAGTTTTCCACACACGCGCTGGCTTACCTCACCATCTATCTCCATCCACACACGTTTCACTGTGAAAGCTGCTCCGGCTTACGGATGCCAGGAAAATGGCACCGCCCTAGCTGAGAGAGGAGTCAGACAGGGTAAGGGGTGGTGCTGGCCTAGCCATCAGACAACATGCTGCAGCAGAGGAGCCGCCTGAAAGTTTCAGATACATTAAAGGCTTGGGAGACAATGATGGGGTACGGACCTCCGGCCGCAAACGCACCATCATTTATAAGCAGAACGACGTGGTTAGAATAGGAATGTGGTGTGAGCACAAAGCCACGAGAGAGGAGGGAGGGGGTTAGCACGCACGCACACACACACACACTCGCACACACACTCACTCACACACACACACACACGCACACACACACACACACTCGCACACACACTCACTCACACACACACACACACGCACTCACTCACTCACGCACACACACACACACTCACACACTCACTCACACACACACACACACACACACTCACGCACACACACACACACACACGCACTCACTCACTCACGCACACTCACTCACTCACTCACACACACACACTCACTCACTCACTCACTCACTCACTCACTCACACACACACTCACTCACTCACTCACGCACGCACTCACTCACTCACACACACACACACGCGTACACACACACACACACACACACACACACACACACACGCACACACACACGCACACCAACGTTTGTTTGTGAGCTGCTAATAAGATGAACTCATATTTGGTGTCTGTGTGGGCGTGGCATGACCGACCTGCTGTAACCCAAAGCTGCAGTGTTCAGTAACTGATTTGGTAATGTAACTGAATACTTAGGATGTAATATGTTAATGAGGACTTTTCCTTCTACACCCTAAACTTCCATCTGTTTGTTCGACACGGTCTGAAACAACTGGAAAACTCCGGTTTGTGGTTGTCCTCAATAATTCCAAACCTCTCCAACTAGTAATAGTAGTGATGTGTTGCTCTTATTCACTAATGCAACGATTCTTTTGCACATTTAAATCCCAACGAATGAAGAGAAAGTGTTGTGATTGGAGCACCTCCTTTCCAGCCAGCGGAGGCTGGATAATCTTACAGTGAAGCCCACACGGAGCTTTCTTCAGCTGAATGAAGATAAGACTGAGATCCTCATCTGTGCCCCAGACAAGCTGGTTCCCAAAGTCAGAGACTCTCTTGGTCAGCTTGCTTCTCACACCAAACCCTCTGTCAGGAATCTTGGTGTGACCTTTGACCCAGCTCTCACCCTGGATTCTCATGTCAGTTCTCTTGTTGGCTCTTCCTTCTTCCATCTCAGGAACGTTGCTAAGCTGAGTCCCATTCTGTCCCGCTCTGAACTTGAGACAGTTCTCCACACCTTCATCTCCTCACGCTTAGACTACTGTAACTCTCTTTTCACGTGTCTGAGCAGAACCTCCCTGAACCGTCTACAGGTGGTTCAGAACGCCTGTGCTCGGCTTCTGACCAAGTCCTCCAAACACACCCACATCACCCCGCTTCTCCTCCAGCTTCACTGGCTGCCAGTCAACTTCAGGGTTCATTTCAAGATCCTGGTTCTGGTCTATAGGGCCTTACATGGACAAGCACCATCTTACATTGGTGATCTTCTCAGTCCCTACACCCCCAGCAGGTCCCTGAGGTCCAGTGATCAAAGCCTACTGGTTGTGCAGCACCAGGCTAAAGGTCAAAGGTGACAGATCATCTGCTGCTGTGGCCCCCAGACTCTGCACCTCTCTCCCCCTGAGCCTGAGATCAGTGGACTCAGTGGTCTCCTTTAAACTCACCGTTCAGGCGTTGGTGGGACCTTCATCACCCTCTCTTTATTCTGCTCTCCCCACCTATTCCACCTTCCTCAGGATCCACTGATTTCCCTCTTTCCTGTTCACTCTCTCTCTTTCTTTACATTTTGTTTTGTAATCACATTTGTCTATTTTTTGCTCATTTTAAATATATTTTTAAACATTTTCTAAATTCTTTTTTATATTTTTACATTTTTAATTTTGTGAAGCGCCTCGTGGTTTTCATCTTGAGAGGCGCTATAGAAATGATGTTTTTCTTCTTCTTCACAGCCCTCCATCCTTCCCCGTTCCACGGAGGGAATGGACCAGGGGAAAGGAGAGGATAGGTAAACAGAGCCATTAGAGACGAATCTATTTCTGCAGAAAACAAAATCACATCATCAAACAAGAGAAAAAGAAAAATATGACCCTGCAGCCCTCCGGGCCTCGGCGTTCGGCCGGCTGTGGCATTTGTCTTTATCAGTCCGCCTTAAGGGAGCGAGAGAGCGGTGGGAAGATGTGAGAGTAAAGAGATTGAGAAAGACAGTGAAAACAAAGAGCTGTGCACTTTCTTTACTCATCACAGAGTCACACATATCTGTTGTTTTCTGACCTGATGAGACGTTAACCGTTTATATAACATATCATGTTCCTTTTTCCACACTCGTTTCCGCGGCGTTGGACGCCCGTGGGTCTCCAATGGTCATTCTTTAAATATAGCACAGCGGAGCAGTTTGTGAGCGGGGAGTCAGCCTCATCAGTCACGCCCGCCCTGGGGAGGCTTACGCAGCTTCATCAAAACGACTAGACTGACTTTCCAGATGTGATCCTTCCACTCTGACATTTTGTTGTTTATCCACTTTACAGGAGAAGGGCCAACACGCCGCTGCAGCAGCACCTAGCCTAGCGCCTCCGACGAGCTGTGTCCGTTTAGCCAACACCGCACCGACCTCCGAAGGACAACCGTTTAGTTTTAATGTTCATAATTTAAATGTGATCTTACTCACATGTTGTAGTTTTTGGTAAACTGGCTATCAAGCTGCTGTTTGGTCATCATACTTGTTTCTGTAGGTTTTTAATCTGTGTTGCAGAAGCAAACACTTTGATGTCATGGCGACGTGAAGGAGAATAAAGGAATAATGTGCAGAAATCCCACGGCCTTCCAGTCGAGCGTCTGAGACGTCGGGTGATGCACCGGCTCTGTGCCGTCATTAGGATTCATTGTCAGGGAACTGCAAATGTCATGGCAGTCCATAATAGCTCCTGGCCAAATGATCGCCATCCCCGAACGTCCTGCCTTTCCTTTTCTCACCGTTTTGAATCAGGAGTCTGTTCTTTGTAGCTGGACGGACCGGATTAGAGAGCGGGAGATCCATTTAGTCTGGATTGTAAGGCAGTCTGTCCTCTCATAGCCGACGCCCGCTCCTTACAAATGCTTTATCATTATGTCTCCAGTGCCATTCGTTTTTCAGACATTTGCCCATCCTGCCCAGAGTGAGCTCGCTGAAGCAGGACTGCATGTGCCTGACTCGCAGCTATTTAGCAGCTCTGCTTTTTCTCCCTTTCTTCCCCGTCTATTCAGTCTGAATCCCCCTGGGAAATTTGGCCGTGTCTGATATCTCTCTCTCCCTTTTTGTCCAGCTGACCAAGTTTTATTTGCCCTCATCAGTTGGCAGTGTGCCAGGATCCGTTAACTAACTTGGGCAGTTAATTGTCTGCAGAGTAATTTGAATGTATTAACGTGATGCTGAGTGTTGTGCTAACGCTGGACGGCTCAAACACATCTGGAGCCATGTGACCAGAAAGCATCAACGCTTTACGCCTTTGGCCTTCAGAAAGCCTTTTGGGGATATCACCAATCTGGAGAATGTTAAAGCAAAACCACGAGAGCATCTGACGTGTGAGGGGTGTGGAGCAGAAGGCACGGGCTTGTGGTTGTGCCAACATCCTGTGAACACCGTGCCAGTGCTTTCTGAGTGGAATGACGACACAGTCCTGCTTGTGCGACTGTTCAGCTGCCGGCCATCTGGGCACGGTCGAAGGGCTCTAAAGTCCTAATTGGACACGAGTAACGAACCTCCGACTGTGTTCGCATTAAACAAAGGTACACGCTAACGTGTGTTTTCTCTTGTTGTTCTCGCGTGCCCCAGAGCAGCGCCTCGTTTGGGATGAGTGTGAGAATGGTCATCAGCTGTGGTCTCATGTTGTGTCTCGCTGGTCCGGCTCTATGGATCATTTGAGTGTAGAGGAGCTTGAATCAGGGAACGGTGATGAAACTCCTGTTTTAGCTCTTCAAGGCTGAATAATGAGCGCCGCTCTCTCTGCTTCAGGTCAGAACATCGCGTTCCCCCCCGTGGCGCTCTGGGTAACCATTGGCCTGGCTGTGTGTCTGCTGGTGCTGCTCGTTGCTCTGGCCGCCGTTTGCCGCAGGAAGATCAAGGAGAGCTGTGAAGAGGCCAGGAGAGAAGGTAGAGTGGAAAAATCTGTTTTCTTATCGTTTCTAATGGGTGAGTTTTGTAATTCTCAGCTCAACACATCAAAATAAAGTTGTTTATTAATCAGTAATCCAATGTGAAACTGGCCCAAAGCAGCTCTGTTAAGCCTCAATACGCCGACCAGGTTTTCCAAAACATGCTTGTTGATGATGTTGCGTACGTTTTCATGTGAGCATCAGTGACATCAGTAAAAAACAGGAAATATCAATTCACCCATTCACAGCCCGGTGATGATGAGCTACACTGTAGCCACAGCGACCCTGGGGTGCGCTGACAGAGGTGCCACCGGTCCCTCCGACCAGTACCAGCAGGCAGGTCGGGATAATGCTTGGCACATTCACTTTCCGCTTGGTGATGCGGCTCGCGGATGGAACGCGCTTCACAACTCGCAGCGTTTATGGTTCGTGCGGCTCGTCTCTGCGGTGAGCCAATATTCTCCCAAACTGTAGGGGGCAGCATGGAGCTCTACGGCATGCAGCCAACACTACACCATAGTAGAAGTAGAAATTACTGTTTACAACATGGCATTCCAGCATTTTTAACAGCGTCCTCGTCTTTTCCGACAGTGCGAGCTATTTCTCTCCAAGAATTATTAACAACATGTTGATCACGGTGATCTCTGAGAGCTGAATCATACACATGTCTGTATTTACCAACCTCTGCCATTCTAGTTCTTGCCAGTCCGCCATGTTTTTCCGCGTCCGATCGTCCGTGTGGTTAGAGAATTTCCTAGGTGCGCGGTGCGGGAAGTTTGGGCCGTGCGGAAGCGCGGTGGAGGGGCGTGGTCTTTAAAATGACGCAACTTTTGCGGGCGGAGCCGTGCGGACCTCGCGGACGCGTCAAGCATAAACCAACTATAAGTGTCTCACCTAAGGACACAAGGACAGACTGAGTGGGGCTCAAACCTGCAACCTTCAGATTACAGGGCGAGCACTTGAAATAACTAAAACAGGAAAAGGAGAAACCTCAGCTGTCCGAGCAGAAGAGCAGGAACAACCACCTCAGCGTTCTGCTGAAGCCTCTTCTTGCATGATGTTTATTACTGGGGTCTGAAACGGTGACGTGTGGTCAGGAGAGGCACCGCTTCTCTAGTAAAATACTAATAATGATCTAATAGGAGTCGGTTTTTCCACTGCCGGGATGATTTAATCGTGTTTGTGGTGAAAGTCGCTGAATTCACCTGTTTCCTGATCAAACATGCGTGCGGAAGCACGAGGAGCGACAGACGAGCGTCTTCCTATTCGCCCCACACACGCTGATTCAGGCGGCACACGTGCACCCGCTCCCTGTGTCCAGTGTGTGTGGCGTGGCGCCCTCTGGAGGCAGAGAAGAGAGCTGCCTCTGTTCTCACAGAGCCGCGCCTCACACACTCATTGAAACAGGAAGTTAGCGCGTGCTCAGTGCTGTCTGTCTTTATATCTGACGTATTATTTCACATGTGCTGCTCTCGATGACGTTCTACTCTGTCTGATGTATTTAATGACGTTTTGTGACAAATTTAGTCTTCTGAGCAGCCATAAACACAGTGAAAGCGCAGTACCCCTGCCTCCCTGACAGGGGCGATGCTGAGCCCCATAGACACTGGTGCACACTGGCTGCTCGTACGGGGCGGGGGTGTGGAGCCGTCAGGTCCGTAAGGGGGAACTAGCTTAAATTTGCTCTGACTAAATGGAAGATTTATGGCTCAAAACTGAAGGATTGATTCAAATTGAATTTTCAGTCAGAACAGGGATGGTACAGCGCGGCCAGAGCCAATCCGAAGAGCAGCTCAGGAGGGGAACGGAAGACCACCTAGAGAAACAACAGCTGGCATGTGGGACACATTTCTGACGGAGAGGAGCATCATTACTCGGCTTTAGTAATTAGCGTAGCGGAATAGCCGAGTGTCGCCGCAAGTGCAGGAAGGAAAACTTTTGAAATGAGAGAAACTGCAAAGCCACCAGCTCTGCTGTAATGAGTTCTGCTCAGAGTGGAGAAGACATTTAAATAAAGGTCAGCCAGAGTCTGCACCAGGGCCCAGAGGTTTAAAATAAATATGGAGGTGACACAGACTCCGAGGGAAGAGTAAATAGCTGCACGGAGCGTATGAAATCAAACGAAATGGAAAGAGAAAAATATAATGCAGTTCCTCCCCGAGGGAAGGACCTCCAAGGTTTGCAGGCTCCTTTTCTTCAGCGGACTGGATGAGGAGGTGCTCGTCTCGCCTGCAGCCCTAACACTGAAGGCAGGATTCATTATGAGGTCATCTACTGTCCCTCCCGCCTTATTGAAATGTTAAATCTTATTCAGTTCCCCGCCAGCAGCATTCCAGGAGTCCTCAGGGATTTCCAGGCCGAGTCCAAGCCCGAACACTGACGTCTTCACAAATCAAGCAGACTATAATCCGTCTGATAGACTGATGGTGCAGGAAAATAGCAGTGAAGAGGGCCTAAGACCGCCCTGCTGGGCTCACACCCTGAGCCGTTCGGGATGTGGTCGTCTCGTCTTTTATTGGTGTTCTGGCCTCGGCCGTCTGAGCAGCACGGGCAGAAGGGTTAGTAAAAGTGAAGAAGGGGGTAAGTCATCTTTCTTCCTTGTCATAACGTACGTGGAGCCCGGGAATGTGTAACCCACCAGAGCCGAGCGGCTGGTGGAGACGCCCAAGCCCAGAGGGAAGGCTTCGCTCGCTCACATGCTGCATTTCCATCATTCATCCCCGTTTGTTCTTCTTTACATAACGATGATGTAAAAAGGCTCCGTTTGTAACGGATGCTTTCAGTGACCCATCCAGAACCAGTGATCCATTCCTCCAGACCTGCTTTCACATTCACACAAGCATGTGATTTAATCAGACCTTCTCCTGGGAGCGGGCGTCGTCGACGTGGGACACATTTCCTCTGAGCGAGGGCAGGAAGTCATGAGGGAGGCGGTGCTTTCCCACTGGGCTTTCACCAGTGAGGTGCACATGGTCTACAGAGGTTAACCTTAAATATGGCTCATCCCGCCAAATCGATCATCGACCCGTTCTCTGTGCACGCACGTAAAGTAACTGACAGGATTGATGTTACTCTAGTGTTTAGAAAGAAAACACTCATAAAAGCAAATGTTACTGGAACCCTGATAGATGGTTTTAATAAAACGTTGATTTTTCTGCTGCACAAATGCAGAAGTGGTAATGGCATATGTCCTAAAACACATAATGATGCCACAGATCCACGTATTTCACAGCTTTACAACCCCTTCAGTTCCTACATTTCAGTCCCTCGTGATGTCACAGCTGTGTTTGAGGATGTTCTGTTCACGGAGCGGTAGCATTCTCCGGGCTTCGATGAGCAGCTGCTTCGGTCCCCAGACTCTGCTGCCTTCTCCTCTCACCTCCACACAACGGTAATGCAGCCAGTGGGGTTTAAGTCACATCCCTCCATGTTTAAGGGAGGCAGCTCTCCGGGTGCCCTCGTGTTCACCCCGACCTTAAGGTGCCTCACTTTTCTATCAGAGCCCCCACCCCCAAGGTATTCCCACCTCTGCCACATTGCTGGGGATGGTTGGTGGAGTGGAAAAGCTTTCACTCGTCTCTATTAACTTCACTTTGCAATTCCCAAAATGTAAAAAAGTGTAATCATCACATTTCCAACGCGCTTTTCGGGACTTTGTCCCCAAAAGGTGAAAACATTTTCACCTTCAGCCTAAATCCTGGAGGTACCGTGACTGTTTTTGGTTGATCTGACAGGTAATCAGATTTAAAGTGCTGCATCCACAGAACACGATGTGTTTAAAAGTAATGATGGTGCTGTGGGAGAGAAGCAGTGTGAATCCTGAAACGCTGCACGTTCTGCTGCGTACTAATGAAGATATTTTTCCCAATATCCTGAGAGGATTACTGTCAAAGTCGAGGAAAACTGTGCCAACATGCTGCAATGTAAACATGTACATTGTTCCCTCGTTGTTAGGTTTTCTCAGTAATTAGCTCATCCTCTAACATCGACGGATGAGTGGGAATTTTGAGGCTGATGGAAACACGTTAGAGGATCCATGTTTGCTCTGCAACTCTTTCAGTGCACCACGCTGAAAACAGCTGGAGCCTAATGTGATTAGTGTGATTGTGAAAGTGCTACAGAAGGTTAAAGGGCATGGTGTGTGTGTGTGTGTGTGTGTGTGTGTGTGTGTGTGTGTGTGTGTGTGTGTGTGTGTGTGTGTGTGTGTGTAGGTGTGTGTGTGTGTGTGTGTGTGTGTGTGTGTGTGTGTGTGTGTGTGTGTGTGTGTGTGTGTGTGTGTGTGTGTGTGTGTGTGGAGCACATACAACCCTTTCCTCACAGTTTGTCCTCTGAGCTGTGAAGGATTCACTCGCTTCCATTGAAGTGACACGTTGTTGAGACTCCTGCTGATAATTACATCCGTTTCTGCTCACAGCTGAAGAGGCCAAGGAGCTGGAGGAGGAATCAAAGACAGGTCGGTCAACACACACACACACACACACACACACACACACACACACACACACACACACACACACACACACACACACACACACACACACACACACACAAACACACACACACACAAACGTGTCATTTTGTTGTAGTAAGTTTCCCCTTTAAATTGGTAAAGTATTTTTACGTCATCCTAGATGTCTCTAACATCAGAAACTGTCTCTAGGTAGGGTTTGATGTAGGGGACAAGGCAGAGAAGTTAGGCGCCCAACCCATAACTGGAGAGTTGCTCAGGTTTTTGCAGCCGTTGTGCCCTTGGGCAAGACACTTAACCTCCCACCTGCTGGTGGTGATCAGAGGGACTTGTAATGCCTGAGCTCGACAGCCACACCAAACCATAATATATAGCTCATTTAAAATGCAGCGTGGGTCAATAACAGCAAATAAAACATTAGGAATGCTACGAACAGTAAAACAACAATACACTAAAACTGTCTAAAGACCAAGTCGTAGAAGTGGGTCTTTAAACGACATTTAACAACCGCCAATGATGGAGCCTGTCCGACTATGATAGGTAGAGAGTTCCACAGCTTTGGGGCAGCATGTGCAAATGTTCATTACCCTGTGATTTGCAACGCACCCGGGGATTTGTAACGCCCCCGGGGATTTGTAGCGCACCCGGGGATTTGTAACGCATCATGGGATTTGTAGCGCACCCGGGGATTTGTAACGCCCCCGGGGATTTGTAGTGCACCCGGGGATTTGTAACGCATCATGGGATTTGTAGCGCACCCGGGGATTTGTGACACACCCGGGGACTTGTAGCGCACCCGGGGATTTGTGACACACCCGGGGACTTGTAGCGCACCCGGGGATTTGTAGCGCACCCGGGGATTTGTGACACACCCGGGGATTTGTAGCGCACCCGGGGATTTGTGACACACCCGGGGATTTGTAACGCCCCCGGGGATTTGTGACACACCCGGGGATTTGTAACGCCCCCGGGGATTTGTGACACACCCGGGGACTTGTAACGCACCCGGGGATTTGTAACGCATCATGGGATTTGTGACACACCCGGGGATTTGTAACGCCCCCGGGGATTTGTGACACACCCGGGGATTTGTGACACACCCTGGGATTTGTAAACGCACCCGGGGATTTTTAACGCATTGTGGGATTTGTGATACACCCGGGGATTTGTAACACCCCAGGGGATTCGTAGCGCACCCGGGGATTTGTGACACACCCGGGGATTTGTAACACACCCGGGGATTTGTAACGCATCATGGGATTTGTGACACACCTGGGGATTTGTAACGCCCCCGGGGATTTGTGACACACCCTGGGATTTGTAACGCCCCCGGGGATTTGTGACACACCTGGGGATTTGTAAACGCACCCGGGGATTTTTAACGCATTGTGGGATTTGTGACACACCTGGGGATTTGTAACACACCCGGGGATTTGTAACACATAGTGGGATTTGTGACACACCTGGGGATTTGTAACGCCCCCGGGGATTTGTGACATACCCGGGGATTTGTAACGCACCCGGGGATTTGTAACACCCCCGGGGATTTGTAACACACCCGGGGATTTGTAACGCATCATGGGATTTGTGACACACCTGGGGATTTGTAACACACCCGGGGATTTGTAACGCATAGTGGGATTTGTGACACACCCAGGGATTTGTAACGCCCCCGGGGATTTGTGACACACCTGCGGATTTGTAACGCCCCCGGGGATTTGAAACGCACCCGGGGATTTGAAATGCATCGTGGGATTTGTAACGCCCCCGGGGATTTGTAACACACCCGGGGATTTGTAACGCACTCGGGGATTTGTAACACCCCCGGGGATTTGAAACGCCTCCGGGGATTTGAAACGCATTGTGGGATTTGTGACACACCCGGGGATTTGTAACCCACCCGGGGATTTGTAACGCATCGTGGGATTTGTGACACACCCGGGGATTTGTAACGCCCCCGTGGATTTGTGACACACCTGGAGATTTGTAACGCCCCCGGGGATTTGAAACGTACCCGGGGATTTGAAACGCATCGTGGGATTTGTAACGCCCCCAGGGATTTTTAACGCCCCCGGGGATTTGTGACACACCCGGGGATTTGTGACACACCCAGGGATTTGTAACGCCCCCAGGGATTTGTGACACACCCGGGGATTTGTAAACGCACCCGGGGATTTTAAACGCATCGTGGGATTTGTGACACACACAGGGATTTGTAATGCCCCCGGGGATTTGTTACGCCCCCAGGGATTTGTGACACACCCGGGGATTTGTAATGCCCCCGGAGATTTGTAACGCACCCTGGGATTTGAAACGCATCTTGGGATTTGTGACACACCCAGGGATTTGTAATGCTCCCGGGGATTTGTAACGCCCCCGGGGATTTGTAAAGCATCGTGGGATTTAGGACACAACCGGGGATTTGTAATGCCCCCAGGGATTTTTAACGCACCCGGGGATTGTGACACATCTGGGGATTTGTGACGCACCCGGGGATTTGTGACGCACCCGTTGATTTGTAATGCACCTGGGGATTTGTAACGCACCCGGATATATGTAACGCACCCAGGGATTTGTGACACTCCCGGGGATTTGTGACACACCTGGGGAGTGCCTTGTTCACGTCTGTGTAACAAAGGAAGAAAGAACCAAGAATAAAAAGGTGAAAAGTAAACAAAATGAGCAAATTTGAGGAGTCGCACAAACGTAAAAGAAACCTTAGTTTGCTGCATTAACGAGTTTCCACCAGCTTTGTTCAAATACCAGGTGTGTTTCAGGTTGAAACAGCGCTAACTCAGGCCAGCTGAGCCAAGAGAGCAGATACCACGTCCTGAATCATCCTGCTTAAACAGACGAGACCAGTGTTGGGAGTAACGTCGTTTAAATATAACGGCGTTACTAACGGCGTTCTTTTTTAGGTAACGGAATAATCTAATTAATTACTTTTCCCGCCGTTGCAACGCCGTTACCGTTACTGGGGACGGAAGGTTGTGCGTTACTATGTGCTTGTCGAACGTTGAGCAACAGCGTGAGGCTATCTGACCACCACACTTCAGCTGCAGCCAGGGAGAGAGAGTTGTCGGTAACACACTTACAAACACGATGATGATTGGCCGGGTGGGCGGAGACACTCAGTGTTCTCACTGTCACTGCCTGCTGTAGACACAACAGAGCAGTGATGGGAATAACGCCGTTTAAAATAACCGCGTTACTAAAAATAATTATTTCAGTAAAGAGCAAACTAATTAATTACCGCCTTCTTTTAACAAAACAATCGTTTCTGTTACTGATAAGGAAATGCGTGCGTTAAGCAGCGCGGTGTGTTGAAGCTGTCATCAGCTGATCAGGAGCTAAAGAGGTAGATGTTTTAATCCAAGTGCATCACGGCCGTGAAGAACGAGGAAGACGTGATGAATATCTACGGCTGCAGACCCGCGTCCTTCTTGGCGTGACAGCGGGACGTCCGGAAGGTCCGCTCACCTGTTCACCGCTCAGACGTCCTGATCTTCTACCTTCCTAGATCATCCAGCTGTAACCTGTTTCTGATCATGTCTTTAGTCCCGCTGTAACACTGATGCATCAGTCTCAGACGTCATGGAGCTCAGGTGTTATTAGAACTACCTGTGTGTGTTTACCACCCAGCTTCAGCTCTTCTGTGGTTGGGTCTGACCCAGGTTAGTAAATGTAAGTCCTCCATCAGGCTTGTGCCTCTTCTAGTGTCATTTTAAAGGGTTTTATTTATTTATTTATTTATTTATTTAACCATTACTAGATTACCAGCAACAGAAATGCTACTAACAACACACAATTATGTGAAGCTGGAAAAATTAAAATACTGTGCAAACTTACATTCATTTCTGTAATTTAACTAGACTGAGAGACCATTTAAAGGCTCGGGAACCTTTACAGGTGTTTCTATTTGCAATTATACATTTTGGCTGATTGGGGTCTTGTTAAATATCACACAGTGACCTTTTAATAGTCTAGATAAGTGTAATGTTCCTGTTAGTAGTTCCTCCTGTTAAGTGCTTATTAATTTAAATTACTCAGGTTTATAAAAAACATTTGGACATACATTTTATTATGTTCCAGTCATTAGTCATTTATATTTCACTATTGTAGTCATTTATAGTAAATTAAGTTCAATTAACCCATTTTTCTTGCATTCTTTAATGACAAAAAGTAACTAAGTAGTTATTTTTTCTTGGTAATTAGTTACTTTTATAATCTCGTAACTCAGTTAGTAACTGAGTTACTTTTTGACAAAGTAATTAGTAACTATAACTAATTAATTTTTTAAAGTTACTTTCCCAACACTGGACGAGTCACAGAGACATGTGTTGGGGTCCTGCCCTCATGAGAAAATTACTATGCAGTATTTTCTCCAAAGGACTGTGCCATCTACGCCCTGAAGCGTAGACAATAAAGCATGTTAATATCAGCGCCAGCAGGGACTCCATGTCCCATGATCCTCTGCAGCCGGCAGCAGCTTGATGATGTCATCAAGTGACGCCAAGTCTGACACGCCCCCGGTGGATACCGGCCCCTACAGAGACCGCCCGCTGGACGAGTCTATAAAGCCGAGGCGCAGAACGGAACTCTTTCTCTCCCCTGTCCAGTTCACCTGGTGTAAGGAGACCCCCGCCTCTGCTCCTGCCGCTCCGGACGGCGAGTGTGTGAGGCCTAGCTGCTGGGATCAACGGACCAACGCCATCTGATCTGCTCAGCCCCGGACACAGAGGGACGCCTAGAGGGACGCCTTGTGTCCGTTCGTTCAAGATTTTTCTTTTTTTTCCCTCTCTTTTCTCTCCTGCTTCTCTAATAGTCCAAAACAAGCGGTCGACCACGTGACTGCTTTAAAATAATAGACGGTCTCTCTCTTCCGTACTAAAAACGCCAACAGACCATCTCGAAGTAAGCTCTGTTTCTCTTATTGTTTTTAATATCTAAGTTTGTTTATGCTGTGGCCAGGCCAGACAGACTGTTTAGATATTTAATTTGCCTTCATGACTGATCTGTCGTTGTTTTTTCTTGAGCTTCGTGAAGCGATTTGAAGTGTTTTGATTAAGTTTACTGTGAACATTGCTCACACCGTCAAATACGCGTCTGATCAGGGGCCCACGCCCGCTGATTATACGTGTTTTGGAAGAGAGGCTAAATTACACACACACACACACCTAGTTTCGATAATTTGTTCAACCAAACAAAGGATCCGCCATTTTGTTTTTCAAAACTCCCTCCAGTTTGGTAATCAGCCTATCTCTGTCTGATTACATCATCAAGCAACCCCACCTTTGCTTGATTACATCACCATCTCATCCCACCAGTCTGATTAGATTGTTACTTCACAGTATCACTCCATTGTTTCCTTGCTTGTTGTTTGTTTGATAAAACCAGTTGGTTGACGTGTTGATTGGCTAGCGCCTTGGAGGAGCTGAGGTGGTTATATTAGTTAATAAAAGTTATCGCCAATTAAGTTTTGTCTCAAGTGAATTTGTCTGTGTTGGATAGGATATGACCGCCGCTCGTTAAAATAATTTTACGAACTTTAGACAGACTGATAGAGGTTTGGGTTCATTCTTCCCCTATTAAAGGGGTGGTGCCCTGAGGCATATCCACGGATATCCTAATTAAGTAATAGAATCGATAAATATTTTCATATTTACGAATTTTATTGATGAATCCAAAGGGTAACTTACAAACTATTTGTTGGCTAATAACCACAACACATGGAAATCAGAGCTTCTAATGACGTTCTTCTATCAGACACCTACCCTCTTCAGCATGCTCCACGTCTAATTTACCTCTCAGATCCAAAGCAGGTGGTTGCTCCAGAGCCAGGACTGCTGAGCAGTGTGCTGCTGCTGATCCAGGACACAGTAGTGCTTGGTGGGCGTCTTTTTTGTGTGATTAAGTTGATTGTGATATTTTGCTTAGTAGAAATATGACCTTTTGAGTTCAGAATTAATTTTTCCATTAGCACTCAGGGCAAGCTTCTTCTGCATTACCAGCTTCAGTGACTTCCCTCACAGTCCTCCCTCAAGCTTTAATGTCATTAGAGTTATTAATTTAACTGACTTTTTATTCTGATTGAATTATTTAGCCTTCCAATGAACGCCGACGTTAATACCATGTGATTTTAATAAGCAGAGAGGTGAAGGAGAGTCTCTGAGTGAAGGGGCGATGGTTTTTATTCCCTATTCCCTTTCTCATGAATGTTTCAGTAAATGTGTGCAGCCGAGAGCGAGGTCAGCCTTCCCACAGCTAGCATGGCTTCACAGTTCAGCTTTGGCTAAAGGGCTGGGAAGTGGTGCCTGCACGCAGAAACATGCAGCCTCTCCGCTCTTCATCATCGTTGGTGCACCTGGAGGAACCAGGTGGACATTCTGGGCGGTGAGCTTGTGAAGTCAAGCTAATGACTCCGGCTCATGAGATCCCTTTCTTAGCACCGCAGACAGGCAGCTTTGTTTGGCCATCTGGCTTCGATTGCGCTGACAAAGCCAGAGGTTCCTGCACGAGACAAAAGAGCTAAAATGAGCCTCGCTTTAATAAACCAGGATGATGGGGAGCTACGCCTGTGTGTTATCTTAATGAGCTGTCCAGGGGAGCGCGTGCCTTCCCTTTCAAAGCCAGCCTGATTGGAACAATAAGCAGTGATAACTAGGGACCTGTGCCCATTCATTTGCTGTGGGATGGGATTGCTTTGTTGCATTTACTGCAGAAGCAAATCATGTTTAACAAACAGTGTGGCTCAAATTCTGAGTATATCTGTGGCGGCTGAAGCCAACAGCAACACTTCCCCTGCTCACAAGCACACAGTAGACGAGCTGGAGTCAGACGGATGCTTTGTCCACTGATGCAGAGACACGCCGTTAGTGGTTCAGGTCACCGTTGTCCTTTTAAAGATACGTCCAGTAACCTGAGCAGAATGTGTTGTTAAGAAGAGGCCATCGTCAGGGATGCAACGCTCTTGTGACCCAGTTCCTTCACCGACACCAAATCATTGGTAAAAGAGCAATTTAACACACCTTCTGCAAAGAGAGCAGGGTGTTCAGAACAGTTTTATTAATCCGTTTTAACCGAGACAAGCTGCTCTGGAGTGGAAGGTTGGAGAATATCGAGCTGTGTCCAGCTGTGGTTCTGAAGTCACGCTGCAGCGCCAGTAGCTCATCAGTCTGGGTTTGGCTAGTCAGACGTCATAAACAAGTTTATAAGGGAACACACACACACACACACACACACACACACACACACACACACACACACACACACACACACGTGTGTAATCAATGTTTGCTCTACAGAGAGAAACAACAGAGGTGAAAGGAAGCCCGGATGTTTACTGCAAAGGCGACACCACACTGCTGCTGGTGGTGCTGCAGCCTCTGTCAGTGCTCTCCAGGGCAGCTGTGGCTGCTTGGTGGATGACTGTGCTGTAAAGCGCCTTGGGGGGTTGTAGAAACCTAAGAAGGCGCTACACAAAAACAGACCATTTACCATTCCGAAGTTTTCCATGTGGGGTGGTGGGGGTGGTGTTTGACATCTCGCGTCTATGCTAGGGCTGCAACAACCAATCGGTAAAATCGATAAAGATCTTTTTTTGCGTTGCATAACCTTTATTTAGCATCTCATGTTCAGGAGTCAGCAGAGCGGACCGAGGCAGATCAGAACAAGAGAGAAAGCCGGTGTTCTGATGAGGAACGACACACTTAGAACAGTAAGGTGCTTACTGACGCACCGTGAGCTGGTGGAGGTGGGGTGGAGGAAAACAGAAACCAGCAACGGTTTGGGATCTGAAGTGTAACTGCGGGCAGACTAGCTAATGCTAGCAGGTAGCACGCTTACAGTCAAGCGGGTTCAGAAAAAACACGATGGTCGTGAAACTAAGAACATCTAAACTAAAAGTCCTCACCGTCCTGTTTGTTCTTAGCTAACGGCAGCGCTACGCAGCGGAACCGCTGCTGTTAGGTTAGCCTGCTCTGCTAAACACCGCTGCAGGTCTATGGCAAGCCACTGTAGCATAGTTACATCCCCGACAGGTGGTGTTAAAACGTGAAAGAGGGGATAACAGCAAACATGCTAGTGGGTTTAAATGGGTTTAAGCGAGCAAACAGATGGAGATGGATAAATTGGAAAGATACGGTATTCGAGGGAACGCTGGTAACTGGTTAAAAAGTTACTTAATGGGTCGGGAACAATATGTCAGCATAGGGCATTACCATTCAGAGAAACTTGGTATTACATGGGGTGTTCCCCAAGGGTCAGTGTTGGGACCAAAACTTTTCAATGTATATATAAATGATATTTTTGATGTTTCTCAAGTACTTAAGCTCATACTGTTCGCAGATGACACGAACATATTCTTCAGTAGCGATGATTATACTGATCTTGTAATGACCGTAAACAGGGAGCTAAAATTAATAAAAAAAATGGATGGATATAAATAAATTATCACTAAATAAAAAACTAAAGCAATGGTTTTTGGTAATTTAAAATATAATATGGAATTACCAATTAACATTGATGTTGTACCAATTGATAATGTGAGTGAAAACAAATTTTTGGGAGTCGTAATTGATAACAAAATTTCATGGAAACCCCACGTTGGACACAAAAAACCAACATTTCCAGAAGCCTCGCAGTTTTGAACAAAGTGAACCATACCTTGATAAAGATGCACTTCGTACTCTGTACTGTTCCCTGGTTCTTCCATATTTTACATATTGTGTGGAAGTGTGGGGAAACACATATAAAAATACAACTAATCCATTAGTCACAGTACAGAAACGAGCACTTGGTATTATTCACAAGGCTGGTTATCCAGATCATACTCACAAATTCTTTCTTCAAGCAAACTTACTAAAATTCCAGGATCTGGTTAATTACAATACATCCATAATCTTATACAAAGCCTTTAATAAACTTCTACCTGCAAATTTACAAACTATATTTCAAATGCGAGAAAGTGTTTATAATGTGAGAGGCCTTGGAGAATTCAAATTACCCAGAGCTCGAACAACCCGCAAAGGTTTTTGTGTGTCTGTATGTGGTGTGACAATCTGGAACCGTCTGAGTTTACAACCGAAACAATGCAAAAACATTCATAGATTTAAATTCCTCTACAAACAGTTGGTCTGGTCACAGTGTGCTCTGTAATGTCTGTTCTCCTACCGCTGCTGGTATGGATACCAACAAATAAATAAATATATAAATAAATAAAAGTGTGTGCGTATGTATGTACATATATGTACATGTGTGTGTAGATACATATGTATGTATGTATATGTATGTGTGTGTGTTACTATGTAATTATTATGGCCTGTTTACCTGCGGTAACGCAATTTATAATGAATATATTCTGTATTCAGTTATGAAGGTTCTATTGTTGTTTGCGAGCTGCTGTTGAGATGTTTGCATGTGCCCGGAGCTGTTGATGGGTTTGATGGGTTGTTTGGTTTGCTACGATGAGCGTAGCTGCGGGAAGCTTATTGTAATTTTAGTTGATGAGTGAGTAGAGGGGTGGGATTTAATAAGTTTTCTTCGTCCCACTCCTTTTCAGGTAATTTTGGTTTCTTGTTTTTGTGCACTTTATGTTGTATGTATGTATTTTGTTGTGCCTGAAATGAACAAATAAAAAAAATTGAGTGTAGATTTGCTCTGCTTATCCTCTGAGCCTTAAACGGCCCTCTACATACAAATCTGGCCTACCGACGTGATATGTACCCTTCATCTTTCACGATATGCGGTACAGCTCTGCTAGCGGCTCCCAGGTCACTGACTGTGACGGCTGCGGTCTGGCCTCCTCCATTCCTGCTCCCATTTGATGTAACTTCAGCGTACTCAACTCACACACACACACACACACACACACACACACACACACACACACACACACACACACACACACACACACACACACACACACACACACACACACACACACACACACACACACACACACACACACACACACAACTCTACCTACCTTCAGCATCCGACGGTAGCTCAGCTAAAGCTCTCATCTTATGTCTGACACCACGTTCTCCACCAACGGCTGCCCGGCGCTTACTCGTCTGAGTAAAGATATGTAACTAGAGCATTGATGCTGCCTTCATTATTACATGTGGGTCACTGGAAATCTCGAAGAGCACTAATTCAAAAGCTCCCAGAACACCGTTGCTAGTAGTCGTAACGCAGCCGTCCTGCTGGCTCGGCAGCAAACACAAAGTCTGTTTTTAGGTGAAACTCAAGAGGATTGGTTTCTGGGCCGAACAACACCGACTGGGTCGTATTTTACTACAAACTACAGGATGTGTGCAGCATAATGAAACCATGTGGCTCATTTACAAACACTTGTGCTGTTTTTATGCTGTATGAGTTCAGTGAAGCTCACTGAGAAGGCGATGCATCTGCAGCCCTCTGAGGCTATCGGCTTCTCCAGAAGGACAGGCCAACAGATTAATGTTACAAGAAGAAAAACATAGCACCCCCTATAAATCATTTGGAATAATGAGCACTGTCACGGTTAATAAAAGCAGCTAAACTACATCACATCAACAGGCCGGGTCCACAGCCTGCTTGTTTGCATATTAGACAAAACCATGTGGAGTGTTTTGGAGGGAGGACAGGTATACCTCTGAAGCAACGGCAATCTGTTTTCTGGGAAGAATCCCCTGTACCGGCTCCATTATCTTCCTGCCTTACAACACCACTACCATCACCCACCCCCCCACCCCCCCCCTCAACCCCCCTTCTGTCATGTAATCCATGCTCCTTTGACAGCACAGCCAGGGCCCGGTGGGAGAGCGCCTATCCATCTCACTTCCCCAATCTGCCTCCCCTGTTTGGTTCCACATGGGCACTCAGCTGCTGTGACTAATTAAATAAAGCGCGGCGCCCTCTGCTTCCTGTTAGCCATGGCGAGGTTGGTGTGCAGAGATGGAGCCGTGGACGGGGAGGTGTGCAGAAGAAGAAGGAGACAGAATGAGAGCTGCAAAGCCTACGCGACAGTACCGGTGTCCGGCTCGTCTTGGTTTCATGTTTTTGACTCGAGTCTTCATCCTGCTTTGTTCTCTCCCACAGCCATGACCCCGTTGAAGAGCTAAGGCCAGGACACGAGGTAAGAGTGATTTTAATATAAATATAGCTGTAAGTAACAATAAGTGCTGCTCAGGTGTCCTAGATTTTCTCCCCATCATAAAATGTCTGTAAACTCAGCGAAATGTTCATGAAAGCTGCTGTTCTGTCCACTGGGGAGGATTGGTCAGCGCTGCTGTGATCAGGCTGGGCTGCATTTACTGGGCAGAGAGTAAGAAATATGAAAACCCTGACGTTCTGATGCCAGGAGCTACACGCTGACTGGCTGATCTGACTCATCTATTAACATTATCTGTTCATGCAGACGTTGTAGCTCGCTCAGAGCCACAATAAGAGCCTCCCTCATTAATGCTAAACAGCTCAGAAGTGAGTCCAACAGACGTCTTTACGTGTGGAAAGTCAGCTAAAAGGAAAACTTGCAGCAGAAGATTCCCACGGCCTGAAACGGGAACGTCTGGTTACGTCCATGATCAGCTGCCAGGTTTGACTCGTCAGCGTGAAACAACTCGAGCCTTTTTGACCCCGTCTGGCCACCACATCAACATTTTCTGGAGGCGCCCCTGATGTTAACATAAGTGAAACAAGCCTCTCTCTTTACTTTTACAGCAGGAGATGCAAACTCCCACACAGCTTCTGTTGTAGCATTTATAACGCAGAACGCTTATTAAAGGCATCCGTGTGGAGCAACCTCACAGGAATCGGTTATCATTGATCAGCGTTTCATTAGATAAGGTCTTCCCAAAAAGAAAGCATTCAGGGTAAAGATGAAGGAGTCTAGTAAACATTCTCAGGGTTTTAATGCTGAAATTAATCAGAAACACCACTAATGCAGGTTTTCTACTAGAGCCAGGTTTGCAGAGAAGCCAAACGCGGGCAGATTGGGGAAACTCAGAGGATCTGAGCAACAAACTACTGAAGGACGTGTTTAAAAACAGATTCTGTTATTATGTTTCAGGTGATTAGCTCTGTTATACTTTAGAGGAGGGAGATGCATTCATGTTCTCCACACAGACAGCAGATGTATAGGTTCTCTGTTTTCTGATGCTCCCCGTCTTGTTTTAAAGTGTTTATGTAGTTAATGTTCTGCTTCCTCACTATCGTCTTCATCAAAGCAACAGAAATCAGCTTGCATTGATTCAGAAAAAAAGTAAAAACACCTCGTTTTGCTCATAAAGAAGCAAATAAACCTTTTGAATTTCAGGGGGTATAAACAAAGTCGTCATGCGCCCAAACGTACACAGCAGATGCACTTGCCTCCAACAGGGCCCATCAGATTGTTTTGTGAGCAGTTTAGAGTCCATGTGGACTATTCTATTCATCCCTAAGCAGTTTTGGTCCTGTTTTCTTTGTGGGGGGTGTAATTAGTTTGCAGAAATGGGTGGCAGGTGTTCTGATAACATCCATGTAAAATCAAAGATGTATTTTCTGCAGCAGAGGAAGTGCTGCTCGTTCTGCCTGTCAGAGGTGTAAAAAGGTGTTTTTCTTATGTTGGAGCCCATGCTCCTAGCAAACTGCTATCCTGAACACGCTTTCAGCACCACGGACAGCGAACAAGAACATGAGCAAATGCAGCAAACGTTCCTCAAAGGAAAAATAAAAGTAGTGAAGATTCTACCATAAACATGTCTGACAAGCCTGACCACAATCTCGTCTCATCTACTTTTGTTGTTTTTGTGTTACCAGTCATCCAATCAATCAATCAATCAATCAATCAATCAGATTTTATTTATAAAGCATTTTTCAAGCAAAAGGGCGTTACATAATTAAAATAACCCTAAATTCCCATAACAGTTTAAAAGCATTAACTGTCAAACACACACACACACACACACACACACACACACACACACGCCCAATAACACAACTCAACTTTATTTATAAATCGCGCCTTACAGGCAAAAAGATGCCACCAAGGCGCTACACTGATCAAATAAAAACATAAAACATTAAGTCCAGAAACAGATACAGATAAAATACAGTGAGTACACAGATCGCTATAAGTAAAACAATAAAACTAGTTAGAAAGGTTAAAAGACAGATCATAAAAGTAGGTTTTTAGCGTTGCCTTAAAAACCACAACAGAGGTGGAGGCCCTTATGCTGAGAGGAAGCTCGTTCCAAAGCTTAGGACCTGCCACAGCAGTGCACTGCTTCCCGTGTGCACTAAACAATAGAACGGCACCGCAGTGCCATTTGTTGGAATGTAACTCTCACTCGTGGTGCAAAAATCAAAACCAACTAAAAGAGCACAGTCATTTTACTGAATAAACGACTAAAAACATCAAACACAACCTGCAATAAAACCCCAACAAAACGCGTAATAAAGAACATAAAACTGGAAAGCTGGCTACCCATAATGCACTCTGGAGCCGCATGCGGCTCTTTCATCCCTCTGATGATGCGGCTCTCTGCTTGTAAAATAAATAATGAAAATTTCATTAAAATATATTTTATTTGACTGCATTCATTTTTATCTGTATGCCAATACCAAATGTAAAGATAGTCTGCGTACACCTGAACAGGTCCAACGGTTCACAGGTCACCTGCTTGTGTGTCATCAGACATCTCTATAGGAGCTTTCTGAGCTGAAGAGGATGTGAGGTTCTGGACTTTTCCTCAGACAGGCTCACGGATGCGTCGCCACATTAGAGACAGGAACAAGCGCTATTCAGCCAAAGTTTCATCATCAGGAACATTTTCTAAGTGACGAGTCTCTCTGAGAGACCGGGTTTGGGAAACACTCGCTTCAGTGAGAGGAACTTCCCTGCATGGCTCTGGTTCTGCAACGTGCTCCAAGCCCCCGATCTACACATCTTCAACCCGCTGTCCACCTTACGTACGCGCTGACAGCGAGCTGCGCGGAGCTCAGTGTCCAGCTCAGATGTTCTGATGGGAATCTGTTCTTGATTGGTGTAGCTACCTCCGCGATGTGCGTAACGATTAAACTATCAGCGCGTCTGCAGCCCTGAGGCTTCTCCGTCAAAATAAATGATCAAATACGGGAAATATCCAGTCACCGTGAACCCTGTCATGTGACTGTTTTACCTTCTTGATTGTTGCGAACAGGAACATTAAACCTGATCAACACCAGAGCCACGCTCACTACGCTGTTATCTCCATCTCTGTAAATGAGGCAACAACAAATAGATTCAACAATGTTTAATGTAAAGTTCAGTTCAGCACAAAGTTTAACTACAACAATCCAACGAGACAGAGCCTGGATTTGTATTCTGAACAGTTTAAACATGTTTTAAAAGGAGACGTGTGTGACGCGTCACCTGCCCAACATTAAAACCACTAACAGGGTGAAAAATATCTAAGTACTGTCGACACAGACGGGCCACACGTTCTGGGTCATGCTAATACCAACTGTTTTATTTATTATCTTCTGTTGAAAGATAACTTTAAGGTACAGCAGCAACCGGTACTGGCTGCTGTCACCTGTTGTGATTGGTTAAAGCAGCTCTCTGCTGTCTGAGGGTAGGCCCCGCCCACAACGCCGCGGCTGCTGCGGCTCCCAGTGTTTTCTTTACTGTGGGAAACGGGTAGCAATGGCTCTTTGATGGGAAAAGGTTACCGACCCCTGAACTACAGCGTGATCAACAATGGCGGAGGAGAGAGAGGTGCGTTTTCTAGCTGGAATATAGTCACTATTTAGCGTTTGTATCACCTAAAGATGAAAATATTAAGGTTCGTTGTGCTCTGTGCTGGCTCTGTTTTATTTTTTATGAATACTATTTATTTTAAGTGAGGTCAAGAAAGACTGAATATTTTATTTTTGTACAAACATGCATTATGTCAGGCAGCAGGTTTTAAGTTCAACTTAAAATGTAGGAAGGTACGTTGTTGACATTACTGTTAGAAAGCATTTGCAACACCAGTTGTAGTTTTCATGCTGAGGCAGTGGAGAGTGTTTTTGATCGATGCTGAAAGTAACTAATAAAGTAACTCGTAATCTAACTTAGTTACTTTTTTAATGAATGAATCAGTAAAGTCACTAAGTTACTTTTGGAAGGTGTAATCAGTAGTCAGTAATCAGATTACTATTTCAAGGTAACTGTGGCAACACTGCTGGTTCATTTTTTACCTCCTGGTTCATTCATTAAAAATCTTACTTTGTTTATAAACCTGTTTCTTGAATCAAAGCGAAGTGTGTACGATCCCTTAATAATTAAACGAATCCTAGGGTCTTCTAATTAATCACACTAAGACCAAGCAGGGGATATTCTATTTATATGGAGTATCATAGCTTTGGTCACAAGTGGTGGTAATAATAATAATAAATAGCTCTTAAGCAATTTACCCTCTATTATCATTACACTTCCTGTCTCATTGGTTACTTCCTGGTTCCTAACCATGTCTATAAACCTCCTCACATACAAAGCTGTCCACCACCAAGCTTTGTGACTTTCTACAAGATTGGGATCAGAACTTCTACTGGACTTCTGACCATCTCCTCAACATGACTCAGATCCATCAGTGCTCGAGCCTTCAGCTCTAGCTGCTCGGCTCCTAGACTCTGGAATCTCTCCCCCTGAACGTAAAGCAGTCATACTCCATCATCACATTCAAATTAAAACTCAGATCCCACTCTCTCTGGAAGGTGTTCACTACAGCTGTCCTCGTGTCGATGCCAATTTCACTAATGCTAAATTTTATCTACTTTCACCTGCAATTGTTTTTTCTCATCTGTTAGGTGACCTCGGGTGACGTGAAAGGTGCCAGCAAATAAATGTAGAGTTCTTATGATGCTGAACAAAAATATAAACCCAGCGCTTTGTGCTGACAGAACGTTGTGAACACCAAGTGATAAAACATCCCGTGAAAGCTCAAAGATGAACATTCCCAGGACTGTTGGTCAGGATGGAGCGAGCTCCATCTCTGTGAACCGAGCACACATCGCTCCACAAACCCGGAACGTCTGAGCTGTTGAGCGGTTTTTGAAAACCCACTCCTGTAACCAACAACAGCCAGGAGGTATTTTTGTATTCAAGCTGCTCGTCTCCTGATTGAAATGCATCCTCCTAACTTCTGTTTGAACACGGACCTTTTGATATCCGATGTTGATATTCCTGGAGATGTTTTGCAGCTCTTTGTTAATTTTTACATGACAGATACTATTTGTCATTGTGGTGTGTTAAATATAGCAACACGTCAGAGTCCGTTAGCTTTACTTAGGATTCAAACCTTCTTTTTGTGTAGAATACAAAGTCATGGTCTAAGACCATCACCGCAGGGGGCCTGTTTGTTTGTGGTACCTGGTTTCTGCGCTGATGAAGCTTCACATGGCCAGTTGCACCACAGCTGCAAACCAACACTGGCCCTCTAGTTCTTACTATGATCACCAGCATTTTGGCATCAGCTGAGTGAACACTTTCATGACAGCCAGGACAGTTACAGCTTGTTTTTATTACGCCCTGATTGGTCATTGTCGTTTAGCTGCAGCTTGCAGAGTGAGTGGAAGATGATGGAAGGAGCAGAAAGTAATTTCCTGTAACTAGCCAAAGTAAAGTCTGCCCAAGTGGAGTCAAAGAGAGGACATTAGTCATTACTGTTGGGTCCACTGACCTTCATCAGGACCGCTACGTGGAGCTGATATCCTGCAAACATCCCGGCTGCTGAATCACCGTGGATCAATTATTCTAATATTTCTGTGACAGTTCACTTATTGATTTATGCATTTATGCAGAGTGCAGCATATCTCATCTAATAACTTACAACTCTGCATTATATCAAGTATTTTTAGAGCTACATTAGCTTCACTAACCGGTATCCTGGTGAAAAGATGTGAGTCACTTGGTTATTTATTACTAGCAGCAAATGCACAGGTAGCCTAATGAACACCGCCATGCTTCACATTAGCAGTTTATCCATCTTCTGTTGTTATAGATAGTACTCGTGGATCAGTAAGGCAGCGGAGTGAAGCTGCTTAGGTAATACTTGGGCTGTATGTGTTCAGTTCAGGGAATGTTCATCTGCTGTGGTTCCTGCCGTGCCGCTACAGGTAGGATCAGCTTTCCACGAGCCGCTTCTGCAACACGTCAATGTCCGCAGTTAACGTAGAGCTAGACAGGAAATGACATATGGTTTCAGTGTAAAACTCCTGGTAATTTTCTAAATAAAAGCCTAGTGCAGCAATGCGATTTCCTGTCTATGTAGATGACGTCAACACGTGTGACCTAAGGGCACGTTTACTCCCAGCATCGTTCCAGAAGGGCAGCAGTGTGTTTTTCATGGCTGTAATCCTGGCGGTGGATGGAACGTCATCGTACTGCAGAGGAGAACTCTTAAGCTACAACACTACGACACCGGTGGATTTATCCTCAGTGTTTGCTGCATCCGCATCAGATTTAATACTCTGGTCAGGAGAGTGAGACACCGGAGGAGAGGAAAACGAGCGGGCGCGTCTCAGGAGACGGGAATTACACACGGCTCTACCTGGGACCTTCCTTCCTAATGTTCGCTCACTCTGCAACAAAATGGATGAGCGGATCCTGCTGAGACGGAGAAACAGACTCTTCCTCGTCTTGTGTTTTATGCTACAGGAAACGGGAGGACACCCCGGGCTGCGCGCTCCAGCTGGAGGGGTTTCATCTCCTCTGCGTCCATCTGCAAGTGGCTCTCTCCGGCAAGACCAGAGAGAGACACACACACACATTTATATCTGTGTGTGTGTGTAGGGTTAGGGTTATGAGTGTTGAATTATAAAACATGATATTAGAGGATCTTACCTTCGGACTAACATGATGCAACGAGGCCCCAGCTTCCACTGCACTGAACAGATCGCTCTCTGTTCATGAATTACGAGAAGCTTTTAAGGTTTGTTTCATCGTTCAGTCAAGTTTATCTATAAAGCTCCAAGTCAGGACGAGTCGTCTCAAGGACCTTCACACAGTAAACATCCCACCACAGGCCAGGTCATTAAGTCAGTCAGTAACAAGTTTCCTATAGAAGGAACCCAGCAGGTCGCATCGAGTCACTGACTAGTGTCAGAGTCTTTACAGCAATCCTCATACTAAGCAAGCATGCAGCGACAGTGGAGAGGAAAACTCCCTTTTAACAGGAAGAAACCTCCAGAGAATCCTGGCTCAGTCCGTGTTGAGGGTAGGGACGGTCCAAAACCTTGGCCTAGCGAGAGATGGCTGCAAACCAGAGGACAAGGCAGACATGAAGGGAATAAAACACTCTGGAATTCATTCAAGTCCTCAGGTAGACGACCCAAATCGGTCGTGCTGCTCCTCATCTCACAGTGAGGCTGCAGATTGCATTCTTTAAAACAGGCCCTGTAGGTACAATTAGTGCTGCATAATGGCCCTTTTGCAGCTCCTTTGGCAAATTTGTGAAATATTGATTGAATTTGATCCTATATGGTCATCTAAACTCTGGCTTGTCATGCTAAGAACAATTTACATTGCTCTGTTTGTCATCAGCTGCTTGTGGTTCTGTACACATTTGTCCAGGGATGAGCAACCCTCTGCTGCTGCATGTACAGTGGTTAGTGGAATGGGGGTGAAAATGAGAGGAGCTAAACGAGGATCACCTCAAGTTCAGCTCCACGCTCTCAGATAGGCGTGTTGGGACTCTGTAGGGATTAGCGGGGTATCTTCAGGTAGATCTTTCCATTATTTATACCTTTGTCTCTGTCATTTATCAGCAATTTTCTCTCCGCTCAACCTCATTTTACAGCGATGAAATGGTTCACAGCAAAGATAGCCTTTGAGAAAAGCAGAAACCAAACAGGAGCTTCAGTTAAGATCAGGAAACGGGGTTTTAACTCTGCCGTTAAAAACACATACATGTTTTACAGAAATGTAACATACATGTGAAAGCACCGCCTCTTGCCTCTGTGCTGCTTTTTAGAGCTACGACTGGTAATAGGGGAGATGTGATATTGGTTGCTCAGCGACTGAATCACTGATCAATGACAGCTAATGAACACGGCAAGAGTTCTGCTCTGTTTACCTCTCGACAGAGCCAGCTCCTCCAGAGAGCTCCTTCTCTGCTGCTTTTGGCAGAAAAGCACTGGAGTCCTGAAAGAAACCGACTGCCTCTGGGCTCAATTAGCAACTATAGATTACTCATATTTCAGAGGAGGAGACACACAAAATTAGAGACGTGTTGACGGGAGAAAACATATTGAGTGGGAGCGGTGAGTGTATGGACACAACTGCTCTGAAGACAGGAAAATAGGGACGAGCAGCAAAATACAGAGAGACTGTAGCCATTAACACTCCAGTTTTGCAGAGATTAACGGTAAAAACGACATATTCTCTTTTAACTCTATAGCCTGAAATATGAAATAACAAAAATAATGAGTTGCCTGAAGTTTTTAAAGGTGTGGTTCACTGAAAAGCCATTTATTAGTGATTATTTCTGATTCTAACGGGTCACTCAGTGTGTTTCATGCAGGCTGAACATGAAGATAGTCTCCTACACCGATCTCCTGCTGTAGCTTCTGATAGAAAACAGACGGTGAAACTCTAGGATTAGAAAAACCTGACAGATCTACGTCACCCTGTCACTAACATTCATGGACTCATCTGGACTGACGACGGGGAAGGCTGTTGTTGGTTTAACGTCCAGGAAAGGCAGTGGTAGAATGGTGTTGCTGTTGTCCAATCAGAGGAAAGATGTCCAAATATCAGGAAATAAGACTCCAAATCCTAGGGTGTTTCTTAGCCTTGCCTTGATGTCTTGGCCCCGCCCCGGTTACCTAGGAGACACGTCATCAGGAGCCGCCAAGACAGGTTCCAATGTTCATGTTCTACCGAGGCGTGTGTTCTCCGTTTGTTAGCCGTTTAGCTAGCTGAGCGAGGACACACGGGAGGTGTCTTGTAGCCTAGCCTTGGTCAAAAATTACCCACAATACACCGCGGTATTTTTAAAAGGACAGCGGATCAGAAGCCGGCAGCTACTTCTGGGACAATTTTCAAGTTTAAAAGTAAGTCAGCTAATTTAAAATGTTTTTTTTTAGATTCAAAGAAGTTATCTGTGGTTGGTTAGTAGCTTAGTAGCTGCAGCTTCGGTGGCTAGCGGGTAGTAACTCGCTTGTATATGTAATTTAATAAACATATACACAATTTATAAAGTAAAAGGCTCGTTATGTATTTATATTGAAACTAATACGTATAAAATGTGAAGTTATCTCCGTGTCACGTGACGTTACATGACCGCCATGGAAGCCGCGGCCACGTGATGCAAGTTTGTTCCATTTAACTGTTTTCTCTGACCAAGGAAGGGCCGCGTCCTCTAAATTCACATAGGTGAGGTTGTGCTGAAAAGAATGATACCAAACCAGGCATAAACAATAAAATATAGAGTTTAACATAAAAGTGAACATGTCAAAACGGCTACTTATACCACCGACTCCAGAGGGTTAAACGAGTGAACTCCACCTTTAAAACAACAACAAAACAAGCTTTATTATATTTTGTTAATAAATAATAGTGATAAATAAAATGGGCCCTTTCCACCAGGGGGCAGTAAGCATGCAGGACTGGGCATGGCAGTGGAAAATGGACTGATTGCACGTGTCTCTCCGGGACTGCGTGTTGGCGTTTAATAATTCTGTAACATGAGCTAAATCCCAGTTCGTGTCTCAGCAAACAGCCACAGACCTCTGGTCCTTTTTACAGTTTTAGACTGTAACCAGTAACCGGGTGAGAAAAACCACTCACACACTTAGTGGCAACTTTAACCCCCACAGACCCACGGTTGTAATATTACAACATCAGATTTAAGTCTACAAAAATAAACCTTCCCCATTTTTTTATTTTTTAAACCACATTTACATTGCTAATAGGTCCTATTGTTCAGTTCTGCAACACTATTGGCTGTTAAAATGTGTAAATAGGCCCGTTTATCTGGCCTCCTAGAACAACATGTGAAAGGTTAAAAAAAGATTTTGCAGTTGTTTTCTAAATTTGGGTCTCTGGGGGTTAAAGGCATTGTTAAGCTAACCCTCATTCCCACACATTTGAGCAGGAATACACAACCCTAACCTGGAAACGTCTACTTACACCAGTCTGGTTATTCTGTTGGGGGCTTTTCTGGCTCAGAGTCTCACTTCTGAACACTGCTGAAAACACACTTTCAGTCTGGTCCTTGTGGTTGTTTTTAAAAGTGACTTTTCCCTGAACTCACTCCGAACTTTTCACTGGAATGTGCTCCCAGTGTTTGATAGTGGATGACATCCAGCTGTTAAATCTAATTAAGCCGTGCTATTAGAGGTGGCTGGTGTGTTTATATGGATCCCAGCATATTGTTTACAAAGCTAAGGCTCCAAAGGAACGCTGGAGAATTTACAGATGATGTACAGAACCGACCCCGCTGTGGCGGACCGTTACGTCCCCGACATGAGATGTTAAAAGCGTGAAGGATGGGGAGAACATGTAAGAACTGGTGGAGGAGTTTAAAATGGGTTTATTTGTACAGAAAGGTATCAAAACACAGCAAACAGACCTCTAAAAGGTTAACATCTCAACAAATCATCAACTATAAAACACCTGGTTAAAACTTAAATTAAAAGTTTTACCGCAACGAAGGTGTTTTAAAATCCTGAAGTTGATAAAAGGCTACAAACATTGTACTGACTAAAAACACCTGGTTAAAACTTATTTTAACAGCTTCACCACAACGGAAGGTGTTTAAAACCGAGGTCAGTAAAGTAGCCACAGACAAAGTAAAAACAACCTGCACACAAGAGATGCTTATGGATCATCCAAGAGTTTAAACTTTTAAGTAAAACTCATACAAACAAACAAACAAACAAACAAACAAACAAACAAACAAACAAACAAACAAACAAACAAAGGAACGAACGAAAATGGGTTAAACCAAACGAAACCTGGAGGACAGCAGAACCCCTGCACTGCTGCCTCCTAGACCGCTGAAGGCACAGCCCTTTTATGCAGGTGTGTGCTTCATCAGGTAGATCCAGTTCAGCTGTGCTCCTCAGCAGCCCGGGAGAGAGGAGGAGGAGGGGCGGTGTCAGGCTGATTCACTGGAGCTTGGTGATCTTGGCTCCTGCAGCCGTGACACGGACATGCTGCTTCTTTCACGTGCACACCGTCCTGGTATCACCAGTGTTGGGATTGCTACTTAAACAAGTAATTAGTCAAAAAGTTACTGAGTTAGTTACTAAGTTACAAGATTATAAAGTAACTAATTATCAGTGAAAGTAACTATTTCACCACTTTTTTCATAAAATATGCAAGAAAAACGGGATCCCCTCCTAATAGCACGGACTTATAAATGGCTACAATACAAAAATATCAATGATTTACGTAAACATAATAAAATGTATATCCAGTTGTTTATTATAAACCTGAACAACTGAAATAACAGAAGGAACTGCAAACAGGAAACACCACATATTCAGGTGCTACCGTGTGATATCCAAGACCCCAGTCAACTAAAACTTTATTGACTGTCCCTTCCTTACGTGGGAAGCCCTGTCGTCACGTCAACAAGGATACGGCTGCAGACCTGCAGATTCACGGGTGTCCGAGTCATCATTCCTCACGGGTCGTGATGCGCTCCCGATCAGCTGATGAGCACTTTAACACACCTCGCTGCTGATTTATTGTGGTGAACACATTTTCTTATCTGTAACAGAAACGACATCATGGCAAAGGAAGTTAGTAGTTAATTAGATTACACGTGACTGAGAAAACTATGTTCCGTTAGGAACGCCATTCAACACAACGGCCCACGAAGCTCAAACATGCATGTTTCTACATGCTGAGAGGGTTCTGCAGAGTTAAAGACTACCTGGTGAGCTAAGGGCTGTTAAACAGCTAGCAGGTCGTTGAAATCAAGTGCTATTGAAACCATTGTACTCTCATTTCCTGAAGCATTTTAGTTTGACACGCACAATTCTATCTTACTTTATGTTTTGTTGTTTTCCTTCATCCTGGATGATCACGCTACTGGGATGGCTCACATCCGAGTGTGAAGCTGCCTCCATCATCTGTGGGAATCTCCAAGAAGAGCTGCTGCTCCTCTGCATCGAAGAAATCAGCTATGGTGGTTCAGCCATAAAGCACTGCAGGAGAATGCCTGCTGGTTGCCCTTTTTTGGGAGATCCTCTTGGCATGCCCACTGGGAGAAATCCTAGGGAGACCCAAGTCCCTCTGAAGGGATTCTATGTCCTCTTAGACCTGGGAACAGTTTGGGATCCTCCAGGAGGATCTGGGATCTTCTCCTGAACCTGTTACCTCTTCAATCCAGACTTGGACAAGTGCAGGAAAAATGACAGATGGGCAATTTTATTTTCAGACTGGCCAGCACACGGTGTGGAGGGATGAACAGCAGACAGCACTGGGTCATCACAGTCAAGCTTCTCACAATCTAACATTTCAGAGTGGTTGAAAAGGAGGAGCTCTGTAGGGCTTCTCCAAGAACTCCAAGCATGTTTCCACTCAGTCACTGACCTCTATAGCGAGCTCCATCCCTTTGCTCTGGCTGGTTCCTCTCGTAAGGTGATGCTCACCTTCACGCTGCATCAGGGAACAAATCAATCACAACACAGGTGGAAGATGCCGGCGTGGCATCCCGTGTGTGAATCTAAATATTCATTCAGATTAAAGTGCTGACATGAAAACGAGTGTGAAGGAAATGATCGAGCGTCCCGTTGACGCAGCAGGGATCTCGATGGGAGTGAACAACAAACAGTGACGCTTTCTTTTCTTGACCCCGTTTTCCTTCAGGTGCTGAGTCACCTTGCCATCGGGCTTTACCACAGGAGCCTCTTCAAATGATCTTTTAGTTTGAAGCGGAGTCAAGATTAATGCACTTCCACATCTAGCCCGGGCCCTGTAAGGGAAAAAATCTTATAATTAACACCGGGGGGCTGCAGAGGGGAGAGTGGCTGAGTATGGGTAACATCAACCATCCCCCGCTGGAAAAAGAGCTGATGAAGGAGGAAGATTTTTGCAGCATGATGCATGCGGTTGCTTTGGAATAACATTGTGGCAACAGAGTGATCTGTCAGACACTGCAGCCCACTGTCGTTGGGATAAAGGGGAAAGCTCCGCATTACTCCATCATTCACGCTGATTATTGTTATCTGTGTGAATTATCACTGCACACGACTGTTTTTCCTCCGCCGTCCGACAAAGACCCGTTACATATTTCAGAGTAAGAATCTGCAGCATTCTGCAGGAAACACGGCACACACACAGCCTTTTATCACATTGTTGTTTTCTTCCTGGGAGTTGGTAGGAATACTGATAATGGATTCAACCCTCACGTTTCCAACAAGAGAAGGGAGTTATAGCATAAACTATGAGCTGTATTGATCTGTTAAAACTGACTGAATCAGTGACAAAAGGAATGAATGAAATACACACAAATAAACCGACACATTCTCCATCAACTACAGGTGTGGACTAAATTGTTGGTACCCTTGAACCAATGAAGGAAAAACCCACAATGGCCACAGAAATGACTTGCATCTGACAAAAGTAACAATAAGTTAAGATGTTAGGAAATATAACCAGTGAAGGTCGGACTCGGCTTCTGAACCATGCTGCAACGAAATGATCTAAAAACAAATAAAGTCTTGGAACCGGACGGGACAGAAACGATGATTCCCCTAACTGTTGTGCAACCTTTTGAAGCAATCATTGCAATCAAACAATTTCTGTAACTGTGAATGAGACTTCTGCACCTTTCAGCAGGTATTTTGGCCCACTCCTCATGAGCAAACTGCTCCAGGTGTCTCAGGTTTCCCAGACGGCTTGTTTCAGCTCCTGCCAAAGATGCTCAGTAGGACTGAGGTTAGGGCTCACGGAAGGCCGCGTTAGAACAGTCCGATGTGTTCCTCGTAGCCATGCTTGGGTGTGTTTAGCTGTGTGTTTGGGTCGTTGTCCTGTTGCCAGACCTATGGTGTGCTGCTGAGAACAAGCTTTCTGACACTGACCAGCACAGTCTCTCTAGAATACCTTGATAGTCTTCAAATTTCATTGCACTCTGCACAGATTCAAGACACCGTGTGCCAGATAAAGCAAAGCAACCCCAGAACATAACAGAGCCACCTCCGTGTTTCACAATAGGGACAGTGTTCTTTTCTTGATATGCTTCATTTGTCCCTCTGTGAACATAGAGCTTGTCTCATTTGTCCATAGGACTTTTGTTGTTGTTATTGTTGTTGTTAGCCTCAAGGGCAACATGCCGATTATCACTTGTAGGTCGCTTTGGACAAAAGTGTCTGCTAAATACGTAAGCATAAACATTCTCCCAGAAGCTTAGTGGCTTGTCAACATGTAACTGGGTTTATTCCAGTCTGGCTTTTTGGCTCTGGGTCAGAGCTGGGGAGATCTGTAGAGAAGACAGGAGGGGCAAACCAGAGGCAGATCCGAGGTCGAGAGTCCAGGTAGTCCGAAGCAGAGAAACAGTGCAGGCAGGGAGCAGGCACGTGGGCCGGTCCAGGTCTGGATCTGGTTCAGGCAGAGGTTAGGAGTGCTGGAGAATTTACTGGTAAGATAAACTGGTGCGGACTAGGTGGCTGGCTGGTGAATCTGTAGGGAGTGGTGCAGGTGAGCCTGATGAGGTGGAGAGAGTTACGGTGATGATGACTTGGCTGAGGGAGTGGAGTTGGAGGCTTGCAGGCTGGGGATCATGACACAGAGTGTACACCAAGAGAAAAGAGGAAGGATGTCTGAGACACCTTGCACAACCCAATGAGGAAGTCCGGGGGCATGTTAGAAGGACGAGGCACGCCCCACTGGAAGATTTACTAGTGGCCAGAAAAGGGCTGGGACTTCTTATTTGTATAAAACTATTAACTGAACACAGTTTCAGTTGAAACAAGCAGTGGGAGGGTGATTATTTTATACTGTGTGGTTTACTTTAAGCTAGTGCATTTACATGCATAGCTAAGCCTAATAACGCTAAGCTACAATAGCCCTTTCCTCCTTTATGAGAGGAACTGGTATTTAAGTATATCCCACATGCCACCATTCATGTCCTGCAGGACCCGTGGGATCCTATTTTCACGGTGAAGTATCTGCTGAAACACAAACGTGTCCTTAAAGGCAGATACGGATGTCTCCTAAGTAGCAGACGTTATACTCGGTAATTATCCGTTTGTGTGCAGAGAAACCATCACGACACGTTTTTTAATCATCAGATAATTCTTTGTAAGTACCACTGGCGTTCAGCTACTTCCTCATTATTCCGCCTTCGTCTTCAAGGTTATTCCCAGCCTTTTACTTTCCCAGTGTGATGCCTGTGTTCGTCTCTGATAGCTGCTCTGATTGTTGTCGTTTCTGTGAAAGTCAAAATCTAACGTGACAACTGGCGCCAGGTTCAACATGCTTTTTTTGCATGTTAATGAGAAACATTACCGTTGGGGAGGATGGCACGTTTCACTCACATCTGAGTGTGAATGAGGACGCAGACGCCTCGTTAGACCGAACACGCTGCGCCGGTGTGTCGTTCACTTGGACAGTCGGCTCCAGCCACAGTGAATTAGCCTGCTATCTCTTCTGCCAGCGATAAATGAGTCCGTCCATCAGCTTGTGTCTCAGCTGTTAGGGTGAAGGGATAGTTGTTCCTGCCGTGACTCTCAACACCTGAAGTTGGATTTAACTTTTTGATTGCCCTTGGCCAGCACTGCTCATTTGGACAACTCTTAATAGGGTTGCTGTAGATGTGCATCCAGTGTCTCTGGAGACCTCTGACCGTATGATCAACCAACCCACCTGAAAGGGTTGTCCTCTCTGCTCCTCAGCAGGGACACAGGGACAGATCCCTGATGTGCCGGGATGAAATGCATGTGCGAACGTTCGTTTGGGTGATGGATATGGTGGCGGGTTGGATTTTACGTTCCACTTGTTGTTTTGATGTCTTCAGGCAGCTGCTCATGTCTGTGTGGTTTTATTTAAAACCTAACTACATCACGCCGTCTGTCATGTGGAAATTAAAACAAAGGGAATGGTAATTAGCATCAATTATGAGCAGCTTTCTAACAGAACTATTTCTGCTTCTCCTACAAAGGATCAAGTGTTTCAAACTGAAGCTACAACGATGTTCTGCTGAGCTGTGGTGGCCTCATGGAGGGGGCCATCGACTAGCACACTGCTGCTAACCACTTAATCATTCTCCCTCTCCTGATAATAACGTTTTACTCTCTTTGACATTGAATGTGCTACTACTAGTTTACCCGTTTAACTCATTCACTGCCATTTGCATTTTTTACTGTTTGAGTGTGAAAATGTAGAGCAGCCAGAAGGTCTTCAAGTTAAAAGAAGTAGAGGCAAACTGCAGCACAGGGACATTTTTCCAGAGAGCCAAAATGCTTCTGCTGCATTTATTTCTCCTCTTTCCTTTTACAGATCACCACATAACAAAAACAAAACTCCCCAAGCCTCCACCTGGCTTCCTTTAAATACCCCAGCAAATCACACCTGCAAACAATCCACCCCAATCATCAGTGCTCCAACATTAAATCCAGAGGGAAATAAACATCCACATAAAGGTACCTAAATGTTAACATAAACAAAAGACAAAACTGTTTTTACAATACAAAAAACATTTTCACACTAAGACACATTTCAGTTAAAATACCCCCATCACAGTGCCAGCAGACTACAGAAATAAATTACAGGGACGAATGGGAAATCATCCCTACCACTTCGTCACAGTGAGCATCGGAACGAGCCCCCGCGCTGAGAGAACAAACATCTCAGCCCTGAAGCCGATCTTCATCCGCGTACGTCACACGTCACATGATCAGGAAACAACACATCCATGTGTTAGGAGATCGTTTTGGGCCGTTCCTGTAAAAAAAAGCGAGGTGCGAACCGGAAAAGCGTCTGCCGATCACAATTCAACAACGGATTATGAAAGAACGGATAACGCTCGAAACACACGGATTCTTGCTGATGGAAGAGGCGAGTCTCCTCTTTGTTTTGGTTGTTTTGATGTCGACATCATGCCAGCGCGCAACGTTCTGTGTCTCTTAAAAAAACTGTAAAAACGGTGAGAAACGCTGGCAGCGAATGAGTTAATTATAGTTTCACTAGAATAAATACAATAAAGTTTATCTCCTACCTCCTCAGAGGCTCCTGGGACTGGGAGAGTGGAGTTCAAATCCCGTCGGGTCATGCCAAAGACTTTAAAAATGGGACCCAATGCCTCCCCGCTTGACACTCAGCTTTAGGGAGTTGGATTGTGTGTGTGTGTGTGTGTGTGTGTGTGTGTGTGTGTGTGTGTGTGTGTGTGTGTGTGTGTGTGTGTGTGTGTGTGTGTGTGTGTGTGTGTGTGTGTGTGAGTCGTGGAGGATGGCTGCTTATACTGAGCCAGGATTCTCTGGAGGTTTCTTCCTGTTAAAAGGGAGTTTTCCTCTCCACTGTCGCTACATGCTTGCTTAGTATGAGGATTGCTGTAAAGACTCTGACACTAGTCAGTGACTCGATGCGACCTGCTGGGTTCCTTATATAGGAAACATTTTAGTGCTATATAAATAAACTGAGCTGCTGTTGAAGGCTAATTCTGTTCCTGTGAATCTAAACCAAGAGGAGGCTTGTGTCAGGTGTCAGGTGATCACAGCTTAGAGAAACAGAGCAAAGCTTCCACTCTCACGGGCCGCAGACTATCAGCTCCTCTCCGCGCACGTGTGTTGGTTATCTGACCAGCAAAAAGAAACTGAGCGCTTCCCCGATGGGCAGTCAGCTGTAGTCATTTAGAGGCGCAGCCCCACGCAGATATAGCTGACTGAGTTGAATAATGTGTCAGAAGCAGAACTTCCAGGCGTGAAGTCGGCTGGATTGCTTCTAAAAGCTTCAACTAGGAGAACGTCATGTGTGACACAATTAAATTCCACCCAAGTTAATTCAAACTGTTTAATGATGCAGGGAGGAAAGTTCCTGTAGCTGTGCTCGCAGGGGGGGGGGGGGGGGGGGGGGGTGCTGGTTGTGTTACCGTTTATCTAATGATGCCACATCCATGTTCATCGTACTCCATCACTGCCCGCTTACTTCCATGGATAAGAGAAGACGATGAGCCCTGATCTGATGTCAGGCTGAATCTGGCCACTGCTTGGTGGAGCGTGTGGGTTAAAGGTCAGAGTAATGTGGTTTTCCTGGGGGGTTGTCTCTCTCACCCACAAAACAACCTGAAGTTATGGCTGTTGTGTTTTGTGTGTTTTTCCAGGAGTCGAGGCCAGACGATGGTGGTGGGGAAGGAGGAGATGAGTCTGGCGCGTAATCCCACACCACCTATCCATCAACCTGGAGACTATTTCCAGCATCCCCTGCAGAATGTCTCAGCCTGGCTGAGCAGAAGATGAGTCGATCATCTTCTTTCTAAGACTTTCCCCCGAGTTTCCATCAGAACACAAAAACACATCATGTGCCATTATTTTCTGTGGCCCTCCCCCTGCTGCTGTGGATGGAGGGCCACGGCGGCGAGTAAAGGCAGAGGAGTGAGCTGTGTTGTGCCGTATTCAGAGCAGCATGCACGTGTGAAAACTACAGGATGTGACAAGATCCTTTGTCTGTCACCGACATCACTCAGTATGCGTGTCGACGGGGCGTGTGCCAGAGATCTCCGTCTAATAGGAAGTGAGACATGACCCTGGCTCGGTCGCCAGAGAGAGAGTCTGGCTCTTCTATTACTCCGGCACTTACTAATTAGCGTCTGTCGCTAGAGTAACTTGTACCTGTCAGTGCGCGCTGCTCTCCTATACTCGGTCAGTTGAAGCAAATGAAATCGAACGCCAGCGAAGCTCCAACAAACCGCAAATGGTGCACGTGATACGTCCGGCTTCTCCTCACCGAGATGACAGCTTTACATGTAGAAATAGTTTTTAATGAACACAAACGGTCTCATCTGGTTTCTGCGTCAGCTGCTTCATCTCTCCTGGACTCGGGCGTGGACAGTTGTCTTCATTGCTTTTGTAAAACCAGTTTAGCCTTTTGTTCAGGTGTGAACACCACGCCCCTTGCATGAGATCATCTAATAAAAGGACATGGTGAAACTGCCTGGCCGTGGGTGATTATTGGTCCTGCTCTGGATCCGGATTAACCGTGCTGGTCCAAATCCATCCTTCCACCTTCCATTAGGTGATTTATCCGCCATCTACACTGCATAATGAGTGAGGCATGAATTATAGTCAGAGTGTGATTTCATTTCCATGCACATCCATCTTTATCTGTTTGCAGTCAAAGCAAACATCTGACTTGTTTGGAATCATGGATTTTCTCTCTGATTGTGTGTTGCTGTCATGTGAAGTAGCTATCGTGCATCAAGTGTGAGTTGTGAAACTATTGCAGGAGAAACTCCCCAGCCACACACACACACACACACACACACACACACACACACCCTCTGACTCCTCCATTTAAACTGTCTGAGACGGTTGATCAGACCCCAGCTTGGGCCCAGATCTCTCCGTAGTCGCCCTTGACCTTGCTGCCTGTCATCAGGCCCAAAACACCCTCGTGAAATTAAATTACAGATTAGTGGCTCCCAGCCCAAAAGACGGGTTGTGTAGTTGCATCGTCTGTGAAAAACGTTCATTTTCTCATGTAGGAATTTGGGAGGGGGGCAATGTAGTGGGAATTAGAGACGAAAGCACCAGTCTTGCAGAGATTTCTGTATTCTGGTGGTGAGACATGCAGCTGGATCTGTCCAAAGGTGGAAAATCTGTGCAGCTTCTGTAGGAAGAGCAGGCAGATGCCCAAAGGAAAAGGTCTGAGTTCCCAAAACTAAAATACTGAAATACCATGTGTGTGTCTGTGTGTGTTTAGTATTTATTAGTTAAAAGGAGAAAAAGTACCATGCCAACTTTATTTCTATAGCGCAGCGTGGGAGCTGTCCAACGTGCTGAACAGACAGGATCAATTAAAACAAAAAGACAAAAGCAATAAGGATCTAAACAAGGCATCGATAGCAGATAAAAACAATAAGAACGTAGATTAAACACTGCAGTACTAACAATAAGATGATAAAATGAGTCACTGTCTGAAAGCCAAGTCTTAAAAGTGGGTCTTTAAACGAGACTTAAAAACAGGCAGAGGTACATGAGGGTGAGCAGGTAGGACAAATAGGGAGGTGCTAGGTCATGTAAAGGCTTAAAAACAAACATCAAGATCTTAAAATGTACACGAAAAGTGATGGAAAAGGGTAGAATGCCTTCTCCGGGTCAGGGATGAGGTCCTGCCTCAAGTGGAGGAGTTTAAGTATCTCGGGGTCTTGTTCACGAGTGAGGGGAAACTGGAGCGTGAGATCGACAGGTGGACTGGTGCTGCATCTGCAGTGATGCGGGCGTTGTACCGGTCTGTCGTGGTGAAGAGAGAGCTGAGCCAGAAGGCAAAGCTCTTGATTTACCGGTGGATCTACGTTCCTACCCTCATCTATGGTCATGAGCTTTGGGTAGTGACCGAAAGAACGAGATCGCGGATACAAGCGGCCGAAATGAGTTTTCTCCACAGGGTGGCTGGGCTCTCCCTTAGAGATAGGATGAGAAGCTCGGTCATCCGGGATGGGCTCGGAGTAGACCCGCTGCTCCTCCACATCGAGAGGAGCCAGTGGAGGTGGCTCGGGCATCTGGTCAGGATGCCTCCTGGACGCCTCCCTGGTGAGGTTTTCCGGACACGTCCAACCGGGAGGAGACCTAAAGGTAGACCCAGGACACGGTGGAGGGACTATGTCTCTCACCTGGCCAGGGAACACCTTGGGATTCCCCCGGAGGAGCTGGCCCAAGTGGCTGGGGAGAGGGACGTACGGAGACGGTCGCTCTGAGACATGAGACTATGTTTTTTGGTGAAAATGTCTGCAGGAGAGTGTAAAACAGCTTATTGTTTAATTAAAATTAAATTAATATACAAAAATATATTTAACGTGAAATAAATTGTAATGCTTGATTCCTACCTTGACTGTTGTGGTACAGCCATGGGCGGAGCTTGGTGATGTCAGTCCGTTTTGGGTCCCAGCCAGATTGTGTTCAGGGTTTTCTTCCCTCTCACTGCTTCCTGCTGCTCTCTCCCTCATGCTCACTCATTCATACCTCATCAGGTCAGCGCTACAAGGACTCACGTCATCCTTCCATCAGCAGTAGAGTTACAGCTACACGTCACCAATGTCTCACAGGAACTTTGTTATAATTCATGTAAAACTATTCCATCTGGGTCATTCGTGATGTTACCAGTTATTGGATTCTGCCAAGCAAAATAAATCCATCATGTTAAGCTAACTTCATGATGTCATTGCATCTACTACACAGAGGATTATGTTCATGTGCTCATCATGAAGTAGTGAAAGCAAACATGGCTGGAATCAGTTTTACTGTAACCTTGTTATTATTCTCTAAGTGTGTGTGCTGCCTAACCCTAACCCCACTGTGGGATTAACAATCTGTTCTGGTCTATCCAACACATTTTTATTAGCCAGTAGGAAAAAATATGTTTGAGGAATTTTGACCTTTCCTGGCTTCCGTAAGGTAACCTGGTTACAGAGGAGGGGTTGGCCTCCCAAACAGGAACAACACACATTGGTTACACATGAATTAAAACGTCCCCGCCTAACCAGCTGATGTAGGAGAGGACGTGTGACGGAGTCACATGTGGGACACATTTCCACGAGGAAACTGCTGGTCCGCTCCTCGTGTAAACACGTACTCACGAGTCAGCTCACTGTGAGCTTCACGGCGTCAGTTTTACAATCTGCCGGAGTTGTTCCGTACTTCAGGCAGAACCCCGACGCCGTTCTTCCTCAGTCATGAGTTAGTACGTGGAGGCAGGAAACAGGAAACGCCGCTGCAGCGTGGACGTTGTGAGCTACAACTACACGCCGCTGAGCTGAAGCTGCTATAATGTTTTATGAGTCATTTTAAATTCACTTAGAGCACCAGATTTGTTTTCATCAGCCAACTCCAACGAGGAGATGACCGGGCTTAAAGGTGCTGTTGGTAATAAATAGTTTAGTTGTGTCACATAAACCTGCAGTTTTGTTTAAATCAGTGTGAATTACAAAACCCTCTAAACCATAAAGTTTACAGTTTTATGTACAAAACGAAGGAATTAGCTTTCTGAGTTACACGAACACGACTTGTTCTGTGGGTCAGGGTGAACACTCGGTTCCTCTGAACCCGGCTCAGAAGGTCAGTGAGATGTTCTCCGGTGGTGGAGCTTGTGGTGTGTTCATGGACGGAGTTATCTGGCCTTAGCTGATGTTCTGTGGTGGCGGGGGTTCATGACGTCAGGACTGTGAGACGGAAACGTAAAGTGTGCGCTCGTGTTAACGGCACACAGCTGTCCTGCGTCTTCTTGCTAAAGTAGAAGGACGCGACAGAGCTGTTTGCATCTGAAGGATCTGGCTGGATCCCCCAAAAGATGTTAATCTAGCTGAAGCTGGAACAGCATGAACTGACTTTCAGTGCCGCGGTCCGTTTCCTCCAGGTTCTGGACCAATCAGATGCCAGAGCGTGTAGGGGTGCTACCCAGAGTCCTCAGACCTCACCTCATTTTCTCAGAAACTTACAAAAGGCTTGTTTCACTTTATATGTGAAGTAAATACGATATAAAAGCCATTTGTTAATACACTGATATTAATATGGGACATAACTGATAATAAATCATTATAAAATCATGAAGTTGGTTCGTTTGGCGTATTTATGATCTGAAATAAGGCATTTAAGAATAAACATGAGAGTTTATCAATTCATTAAAGAAATCAAGACTTAATAAATAACTGTAGATAAAACATTCATTATTTAATGTCATCGTAATTAACCTGTAAAGAGAAGAAGTCACTCTATAAGATTATTAAACTTATTAAAGTTAGAAAGTCACGACGTCTGCAGGACCTTGTCGACACAAACAAGCAGCTGCTGGTGACCATGTCTCCATGCGGGGGCTAAAGGAGGACAACAGCGTGGGTGACGGCTAAATCCGGTGCAAACAAGTTTTCTCTTTTGAGATTAATGACTTTTAACATGGAGTTTATTTTTTCACACGGGGACAAACAAACAGTGGAGAGCTGCCAGAGGATGGTTTTCTAACGTTATCACCACCAGAAACGTTCCAGACTCTAGATCATGTTGGAGAACGCGGAGTCTGACCGAGCTCACCGCGTCAGCGCTCCAGTAAAAGCCCGACCGACCGAACTGCAGCAGAACACCTCAGAGCTGAGACCTTCTCCAGCATCAGTGCTCCTCTGGAAGACCTTGCCTAAGCTGAAGCTGTCAGACCTGCAGCGGGTGGAGCCGTGCAACAGAGGAGTCATTCAAACACGTGTGTGTGTGTGTGTGTGTGTGTGTACCTGTCCGAGGTTACAGGCAGGAATTAAAAACAATTTAATCTAAATCTGGGATTATTTGAACCACGTTTCATCAGCAGAAGGAGACGCTAATAAAAACCAAATTTTACGACATTCTTGTTGATTTTCTGATTATTCTCTTTCTGACCGTCCTTTTGTCCGTTTTCTGCAGTTAACTGCTTTACCTCTGTATGTTCAGGGTGTATGAAAGAGTGTTATTGATCTGTGATTGATCAACTAATCAATAACTGATCAAAATGACCCAATAAAAGACAGAAACAGGCTGATAATACCCAGTCTTTCTGGACAAATAAAAGACAGAAAATGAAACAAGGCCCACATCAGAGGCCACTTCTAGGGTTCAGAATGATGTTTGACTTTGAGTTTGTTTAATTACTAATACATTAAATCTGTAATCAGTGTTAAAATGAGAGAAATCAGTTGTCTGAATAAAAAATCGTCTTTGGAACACGGACGTTCTTCAACAGGAGAACAATAACAGGATGCTAGGGTTAGGGTTACAGGCCAGAGAAGAATTAGGCTGAAGCAGCAATAATAACATGGTGGGAACGAGGAGACGAGCTGCAGGAACAGCTTGTGATATATTCTGGATGAGCTCGAGTGTAATTATGTCTGAGTGTCCAAGGGTGTCAGAAAAAGTTTCAGCACCGCTACTTTCTGATGAACGGAGCCAGTTTTAGCTTGTAATTAAGCTAGTTTAATTACATGTTGTTTACTTTACCATGCTGTTTGTTCTGCTGATAACATCAGCCTCAGCCGAGGTGATGACCATCCCGATTTTGGCTCCTGCAAAAATGTAATCATCCACAAAGCAGCCTGTCTGTGTGAGCGAGGCGGCTTAGGTCAGCGAACTTCTGTCGTTTGCCAAACAACAGTGTGGCGGCACCGTCGCTGCATACCGGCATGTGAGTTCATCTCACGTCTGCTGATCAGTGAGGCTGCATCAGACGTCTAGGAGTTGCAGCTGGGTTTCTGAAGATGCTGTGGAGGAGCTCCAAGTCCCAGAGGTCCATGGGTCTCCCCGAAGCGCAGGAACCCCAGGGAGACAGCCGCCGGAGAAGCCCCCCTCTCTAAAGGCACAGAGACCTACCCCGGGCGTCGCAACCAGCAGCCACCAGAGCCCTGGGAGATAGCAACGGCAAGCCCCCAAACCCTCCCGCAGCCGCCCACCTCTGAGCTGGGCAAGCTCGAAACACAGCGGCCCGTTTCGACCCAAGGGCAACCAACGCTGCCATGCACCCGACATTGTTATCTCCTCTGCAGCTCTAGGGAGGGGGGTTGGGCTTCTCCAACGACTGTCTCCCTGGGGTTCCTGCGCTTTGGGAAGACCCATGGACCTCTGGGACTTGGAGCTCCTCCATCTTCCACACATCTTTGGGGGCAGGTCTGTGGGCCTCACGCTCTCTATTGGACGCTCCTACAGAGAAACCTATACATACAAGCGCATGAACACACACAGGTGCTCACATGGTGCTCTCACAAGGCTGGACCTGGGTGTTTCCAACACATGACCTGTGTGGTGGCTGTGGTCGGCACTAAATGCACTGTGAATTATTATTACCGTGTGTTTGTCAGCAAAAACAGTTACTGTTATGAATCCTCGTGTTGTTGGAGCAGTGGTGTTTTGGTCTTGTTGTGTGTTTGTGTGTCCCTTTCTCTCTCTGTCTCTCTTTCTGCAGGTCTAGAAGCAGATTCTTGTTCATCATGTATTGTTTATTTGTGTGAAACCCCTCCCCCACCTCGTCCTTCTCCCCTCTTCTCTCACACTTCTGCCTCCGTGTCCGTTGGGATTTTAAACAACCGGAATTGTTTCTAATAAAGTTTTGGCATCAGGAGTGGTCTCGTAGCAGAAGCTGTAACGCTCCACCTGTGAGAATAAAACAGCCAGGCTTGTCTTCAGCATTCAGACATCAGCTCTGATGGCTTCCCAGCCAGACAGTGTTACAACCCCGGCGTCTAGGGGGCCTGGGGTAACATGGAGGACACATGACACAAAGTAAAATTAACAAAGGTTTTATTTTACTTTCTCTTTTTTTTTGTCTGACTTTAGAAAAGAAACCACCATGGAACAAAAACATTTAACCAAAACAGGCTCGAACACTAAAATGTAACATAACAAGGACCTACTCTAAAGAGAGCACAAAATCTCCAAAGGGTAACAGATTACCCCTAAAGATTATTTCTTCTCACTGTTCAATATCGAAGCCCTAAGTGGGAGACAACGGACCAGAGGAAAGGCAGCTCTGCACTATTGTCCCCATTGGTGAGGAGCTCCAGCAGGTCCTTTAAAGCGATCAGCGGCTGATGAAAACCCGGCTCAGCTGGTGCAGGGAGGAGCAAGGGTGAGCAAACAGGCCACCGTCTGCAGGCAGACGGGTTAGGGTTAGGGTTAATGCTCCTCAGATGCAGCATTAATGAGAACACAACACAAAAAGGCTCCAGCCATAACAGACAGGACACGGTAACAAAAAACTAAAAGATGCTGTGAAGGAACAGTCAGCTGGACAGGGTCTAGTTTGGATTTGCAGCATCAAACGCCTGCAGGTGACGTAGATGCAGCAAGTAGATCGTATAGGTCGTTCTAGTGGTGAATTATCTGAACCAGACCTGTGGTACATATTCAGAAATCAGCTCAACTGCCAGCTAGGTGAGGTGGCTCAGCATCTGGTCAGGATGCCTCCTGGAAGCCTCCCTGGGGAGGATTTCCGGGCACGTCCAACCGGGAGAAGACCTAAAGGAAAACCCAGGACACGCTGGAGGGACCATGTCTCCCGGCTGGCCAGGAAACGCCTCGTGATTCCAAGTCTGGGCCTCTCTGCTTAGGCTGCTGCCCCCGCAACCTGACCCCAGAAGATGGATGGGAAAAAACATCAAGTTCAGCCAAGAAGGACCAGGATTGCCTTCCCCTGCTTTACAGTATCAGCCAGCACTGGGATGCATGACTACACCGGGCACTTTGCGTCCAAAAGACATTTTGTACAACTTGAATAACGACATTTACTTCTCTGACGAAGCAGCGCTCACTATCACAGACAAACACATCCAATATTTGGTTCTTCAAACAGTTAATAATGTACGTAGTGATGTCCTCAGGCTCCAGCTCACCAACCACACCAGTGGATGTAATCCTAAACATCTCACCAAACACCAACAAGAACTGAGCAGACACTCAGCTGTCTCATTTATATTTTAGGAGGAAACAACAGCGTTGCTTCAATCAACAGACTTTATTCTGGTCTTCTCTGTTTGGATTCCAGTGAAATAAAAGCATTTTCATGTAACGTCATTAAAATGTAATCAATAGTTGTCATCGTAAAGTCAAATGATGACATTAGCTTAGTTCCTGGCCGTTATGGTGGACGACTCTTTGTTTATATCTGTTTCAGGAAGGGGTCGTACCTCATCTAAGCAGCTCAGTTTTTATGACCTGCAAATGCAGAGAAGCCAAATCAGTGATTGGTAGAAACAAACAGGTCTGAGAGAGCGTTACTGTGAGTAAAGAAAATCAGCCTTACTCTCCTGAGAAGAGGAACGTTGAAAGATGGAGGCGTGTGCAGACACACTCCTACCCACCACGCGTAACCCTTTCCATCAGAGACTGTTTCAATAGCAATGCTAAATTCAGCACACATCTGGAAACCAAGGGTCTAGATCAAGACTGACTTTAGCCTCAGTCACCTGTTCAGTCACTCATTCAAATCTTCGGGACCCGTTCAGTCTGGGTCCTGAAGGTAATCCCATTTGGCTTCACAAAGAGGCCGTACCATGCTAGTGCGATGGGTCCATCTCTCAGTGGCGAGCCCCGGTGTCGTGTTTAGAGAGGATTTGTGACTCGCATGCAGGAAAGAGCAGGAGGACAGGATGGAGTTCCCCAAGCATCAAGCCTCTAGCATGTTTGTCCAGCAGTGGGGTCTGGAAGAGGGAGATGGAGGTCGGTGTGTGGCTGACGTGGGAGATGTTTACGTCTCCGTCAGCTCCGTGAGGGAGAGACACGCACGGACAGAGATGCTCTGCTCTGACTTCTCCGTCTCCTGGGGAGTGTTGCAAAGCAATTCCCCGCCAGGACACGAGAGGGCGCTGTTCTGTGCTGTCCTGTCATGTATCCGGTCCAAGTTAGAGCATTCACTATTGTGTTTATATTGTGGTTTTTTGTATATAAGAGACTTTTTAACACAGACAAATTTGTCCCTCATCCTCCTCCACCTCTTCACGCGCTCGCCACCTCTAAAACCGCGTTTTCCGTCATTTCCGACCACGAATGAAATGCTTGCTGCGTATCTTCTCACTCCTCCAGTCATGGGGGAATAAAACGTTCATATTTTTAGAGTTTTTCCACAAGGTGTTCTTCTAGCTTCTCTGTGTCTGCCGCTAGATATCCTCGGCTCTCTTTATGTCTTTTGAGACTGCAATGGCGACGCTATCGACGACGTGTCTCAGAGGTCACATGATCGATGACACGCGTCTTTCTCAGGTCATGCCTTATACTGGATCTTCATTCACCTCGGTGACTCCTAGTAGTTCAACAGAAATATGGGGAAGCAGGTGGAAACAGAATGAAGAATAAACTAAAGGTAAAGAAACCGTCACTAAAAAAGGTCAAAAGAACTTCCAGACCGTCACTCCTGTAGTTCAGCGTTGAACTGAAAGGCAGCTGCCTGTTCTGTTACAGCCCACTTAATGGTCACAGGACTAATGAATGCTTGTTGTTCTGCATCGTTTCACGTCTCAGAGGGCGCTGCTGAGTAAATGCAGCCTCCTTCCGGCTCCTGGAGAGTACAGACACTTTTTTCTCCTCTCCCTCCCGCCTTATCCCGAGGCTCTTTGTCCTGTCTTTGGGTGGGCGGCGCTTCTGCATTTTTTCTGGAAACTGGAAATTATTAAAAAAGGACCTGGTCAGTTGGTCTCTCAATGCGATTGATAAGATTTTTTTCAACGATGAGAACGGGAGAAGGGGCTCCCAGATGCCCCTCTGCGACAGAGCCAGCTGGGCACATCATGGACTCCTGGAAAAGGTGGAACCTGAGCTGCCTCTCCCAACTGTCTGTGGAGGATTCTGAAGACGTCTGGATATTCGTCGTTTTGGTGTCGGGATTCCTGCTGTTTGGCCTGAGAGGTTACCTGGCTTACCGTAAAATGAAAAAAAGGAATATTGGCTCAATCCTGGAGCTCAGGGATGGATTACACCACGCTGTGAACGCACAAACTCATATAATTGTCGAGATGAGTCGTAAGCTTGGACCTTTGGCTGAGATTCAGGCTCTGGCACAGAAGGTGGATTCCATCAAGGGCAGAGTTGACGGATCAGCACGGATTGGGATAGATTAATTACACCATTATTGGATCTAGAGGGGTTGTAGACCAACAGAACACTAAGACAGAGAGGAAATTATCTCTGTCTGTCTCCAAAACAATCCTTATCTGAATCTGGTGCCCTTGAGCCTGTGAGGCTGAAGTGAAAACTCCCCTCAGAAGAAATGTGGAATGCTGCAGTCGCTATGGAAACTCTTTCTCCCTATCCCAGCCTGGGCGGGACTGTGACCGGTGAAGGCCGTGGAATCGTATCTAGGAGTCAATGTGCCCGCCAACCCATTATCTCCCTCCCCTGTCCAAACGGAGGTGATGACCGCTGCTCCATGCGGTTGCACGCACTGAAGTGAGGAGAGTCCCAACCCTACCCCCCCACCTAGTGGACACTTATGTTGTGTAATGTCTGAAGTCTGTGTGCATTTCTGTCTGAGGTGTTTTTTTGCAGAGCAAAGCTGCCCTCCCTGTGGAGGGTAACTCTGAAGTGCCTTTTTCCCTCCCCCGACTCAATCCTCATATAAACCCTCTTGATCTATTAAGGTAGCGCGACTCGGGTTGCGAATGACCACAGTCACCAATTCTTGTCATGTGTCTATGTATGTATGTCTGATCTCAGAATCGTGTGTACTGATACTCTAATTTCCCTCTGGGATTAATAAAGTACCTGGGAATTAAATTAGATTAAATTAAATGAAATTGAATCGAAATGAATTGAATTGAAATGCAGCCTCCAGAAATCAGCCATGTTCTTATGTAACTGACAGGAAACGTTCAGTGTCATCTGACCATCACAGAGTTCACATGCAGGTCGCAGTTTGATGTAAGTCCTCAGAGAGAAAATCCAGGAAAGCTGAGAATACATCGGAAAGGAAAACCATAGAGATGAACAACAGGTCGGTATTCCCAGAGAAAGTCTCTAGATTAACTTTCCCACAATGGACTGGATCCTGAGTGTCCAACCAGGTGAAGAGTCTCAGGTGTGTTTAAAGGACGGTCCGTCCTACAGGAGACGTGCTGTGCTGAAGGGAAGAGAGGAGAACTGGTGATGTCCACACGAGTCCTGAGTGATGTCCACAGTCCCACCACACCCCCGCTGCAGACACGGGACAACCTCGCCCATGCCTACCAACCTTCATGGACCTATTTCCCCCTGCCGATCTCCTAAATAGCAAAAGGTGTAACTTTTAAGAAGCTGATTTTACATCATTAGAATAAAATCTGGATTCCAGATATTTACTGAGAAATGGGTCTAAAAGGACTTTGCTGGATCTCATCCGAAGACCCCTGCTGTAGAGCACAAACCCAAACAAGAGTTTTATTATCTGAAATGAGTTATTAGTCTAAAATGTCCTGAATTTGTTGCAGAAAGCCGTTGAAATGCGGCCGTGTTCTCCACCGGCGTGTGAGTAAATGAACTGTTGATGCAAATGACTGTTTTCTCTCTGCACCAAAAGCAGCAGGAGGTTTTCTGTCTGCACAAAAACAAAAGCCTTGAAGGGGAGAGCGGAGGGTACACGGTGTCTTGTTGTCATGCTAAGAACCGTCTTTCCATCTTTTCTGGAGTAACTAGAGATGTGGAAAAGGAAGGACGCCCCAAAGGAAAATATTCAGCTTCAACATGTTTGAGCAAGCAGGAATGCTTGGAAAAGCTCGGCATATTTTCTGCTCCCTAAAACAAATGGAACCCCAGTTATTTATCTGTAAGCAGTTTTAAACAAGAAAAGGTGCTTTTAGCACGCCTCGTGCATTTCACACCTCCGCCACAGCGCTGCTCTGTTCAGCTGGTAGGTTTCAAACATTTTAACATATAATTTCATTAACAGTTGTTCCACTCCAAAGAAATCAACAATTGGTTTCAGTTTCAAAGACTCAAGGACCCCCGTGGGCCGATCTAAAGAGCAGAGTCTGAAAGAAAATCAGCAAGAACCGGTTTTGTACCCGGAGCCTAAGAATGAAACAGAACACACACATCCGACCGTCGTCGGAGGATTTCAGGAACGATTCTGCTGTCCACTCAGAATAATGGTGCAGAACTACCAAAGACCGCCGAGGCCCACATCAGGGCTAATGATAGCTGATGATATCAAAGGCAATAAAATTTTTACTGCAGAACAAAGAAATTCAGGAGAAAAGTGCTTCTCTGGCTGGGAGGCAGGATGCAAATAGTTGTTTTTTTCCCTGCCTGAAGAACGAGGCAGCTTGAAACCACTGATCCAACAATAAATACTGCATCCTGGCAAAGAGGGCTTGAGGAAAATGTGGGGTTCTCCATCTTAGAGTCCAGGTTTTAATAAGACAGAAACTCTTCATATCGTCGAATCCTTCCAATAGAAACCACACAAAAAGAGTCAAAGTTAGATTTAAATCTAAAACGTCTGAGGATCTGCAACGAGCACGAGACTAGAGGGAAGAGAGAGGAGTTGTTGTTCTCCAGCATGTTGATATTTTTGGGACAATAAAGAAGCACAAGCTCAGAAATGCGTTCCAGCGATGAGCTGCGTCTCAAAGTTTACCGACAATAACCCCGTCTTTCCACGGGAGCCGTCAGCAGCACGTTACTGCAGCAGCACGTCTTGCTCGCGTAAGCTGCTGCTTGGCCCTTCCCACGAGACGCGAAGCAGCAGGGGAGCAGCTGTCACCAACCGAGCACGAAGTCACACGAGTGACTTCGTCAGTAAACACAACAACAAGCAGGAGAAAACTACAACATGGTTTGTGTTTTATGTTCTGTCCGTTTTATAATCGCCAATACGGACCTGAAAAACAAAGGAGACCGCTAGCTAGGTGATAACTTCTCACGGGGACGCACAGTTAGTAACTTTTTTAAAAGTAAAGCAACCGGAAGGCAGTACGTTCTTTATTCTGAAAATCTCGAGAGCTTCTCTCCATTTCCGCGTCCGATTTCCTGTCTTTCCTTCCCCAACAATGTCGAACTTGACCCGTTTCAGAGGCATCGCGCGTAGAAAATAGAACCGGCGCGTAAAGGCCGCGACATGCTGCTCCTGAGACGCGGCTGACTCGCGCTGCTGACGGCTCCGGTGGAAAAGGTTCTGTTGACCACAGCGGTTCCTACCAGCAGCTATGACGTGCTGCTGCAGTAACGTGCTGCTGACGGCTCCGGTGGAAAGCCGGGGTAAAAGTGTTTAATATTTCAGTTCAATCTCAGGACACTAAAGCCCATATTTAACAACAGCTGCTCGCGGTAAATGCAGCAATTATCTCTCATCTGTGTGTTCATGTACGGAACGTTAAATAAACCAAACCTCCGTGTGTGTCGTGACTTGTGGGAGGTGTCTAACCCAAGACATGCAGAATCAACACGAGCAACCAGGGTGAGTAAACAGAAAACTTCTTTATTATAAAACGGGAACCAAGGGAGCACTGGGGAGTCCAGTGAGCGTGTCGCCGGCAGGCGTAGGTCCAGAGCCAGAGTCCAGAGAACAAAGGGGAAGGTAGTGAGCCGAGGTGACTGGGAAGGGGGTCCTGGTGAGCGAGGTGGTCGAGGCAGTGGAGGGGCGAAGGCGCAGGTGCCTTGGAGGAGGATGGGACGTGGTCCTGAGGGTTCCGGAGGTCTTCGCGGTGGAGATGAGGGTGGTCTGAGAGGTTCCTAGGATGGAGCAAAAATACGAAGGTTCAACGAGGTATCCAAGGTGCAAATCCAAAGTAGTCATACACAAAACCTGCAAGCAGGGTAGAACAAGTACGAGTGGCTGGAGCTAACCAACCTGTGGCAATCATCCGGCGTCGAGTAGTGTCTCCATCCTCCCTTTATGCCAGGACACCTGATTACTGGTTCAGTGCAGCTGGAGTCCCCTCCGCTCCTCACCTGTGGGATAAAACCTCAAAGATGGTTTATTGAGGAGAGGAGCACTCACCTCGGCTCGTGACTCGTGACAGTGCCTCGCGAATGACAACCGATCAGTGGAGAAACAGACCAACTGAAAAACGACAACGCTTTCCTGGTCGGCCAAGTAAAACTCGACTCTGAGGAGCCATGTTGGATTTTTCATTTGCTGTCGTCTATTTCCTTCCCATAACAACAAGGTCTGGGGAGGCGCCGAAGGAATACCCTGGTCCAAACGAGAGGCAGAGGCTTATTTTAGTAACTGGAGAGTCTGTTGTGACAGACTCATTCTGCTGCGCCAGCCAAGGCCGTACCTAATTAAAGTGTTCTGCTCTACGGAGTCCCATTCTGGTCCTGAGCATGCAGAAGCTCTCTTATGCTTCCCATCCATCACATCTACTGTAATTACTTTTGTTTACAGTGGAGGAAACGGCAGCTGTCTGATTAGAAGTTATTGAGGAGATAACTCAAAGGTAATTTTGAACTGGTGCTCGGCTCCTCTCCGTGATGCAGATGAATCATTTCCTGTTGGTGGTACGGGGACGACGTGGAGACACTCGTGCAGAGGGACCCTGACAAATCACCACAGGGCTGTCAAACCTCCTCACCATTTTCTCCCAGAAATGCTCCTCTTGTTGTCCCTGAGGTGATAACGACTTTGCTTTTCCTCGGGCAGAAATGAAGAATTTGTAAAACTGTAATTAGGGATCATTGCTATTGTGCTATTTTAAGAGCTCTCTCAGTATTTCATGATTTCACTGAGATAAATGTGGTGACTGAGGCTAATGATAATGTAACACATCTACACACTAAGAGCCAGCAGCAGCGTGTCAGGACTGGCTGTCAGTGTGTAATAACGTACGATGTTGTGGAATATGCACCACAGCTCTATGAAACACTACAGAGATGTAAAAAGCCTCCTCCATTACACGGTGAGACTGTGTGTGCAGCATTAAACGGTCTAATCAATACAACAACAGCCCTCCGATGAAGCTGATCAATAATCATGATTGTTATTTTATTGGCCCTCTGCAGCCTGAGAAAAGGTTTCAGGAAAGTTTTCATGTAAATTAATTTTTCTAAAACGGTCAGTAAAGAGTTGTGATGCTGGATCATGACAATATTTACTCTGTCCGACCAAAAAAGCGAGTCTGACCGCTGCACAAAGCCTTCTCCAGCACATCCCAGAGACGGGGTTCAGGTCTGGACTCTGTGGCGACCCACCCATGTGTGAAAATGACGTCTCATGCTCCCTGAACCACTCTCTCACTATCTGACCCGATGAATCCTGGCATCGTCATCCTGGAATATGGCCGTGCCATCAGGGAAGATGGAATAACCTGGTCATTCAGGATATTCAGGTAGTCAGCTGACCTCGTTCTTGGAGCACTTCCTGTTGCTGAACCTAGACCTGAGCACCTGCAGCAAGCCCATATCATAACCCTGCCCCCACAGGCTTGTACAGTAGGCACTAGGCATGATGGGTGCATCACTTCATCTGCCTCTCTTCTGACCCTGATGCACCATCACTCTGGACCAGGGTCCATCTGGACTCATCAGACCAGTTTTACTAAAGCGTCGGACAGTTCTGAACCCAGTTTTAGTCGTTTCTGCGTCTCCTTAGATGTTTTCTCTGCTTGATGCCGATGATCTGACCCTTCTCACACAGACTAACATCTTCTCCGCCACCAGGTGTGTCTTTCCACCTGGTTGGTTAAGAAATGAGAAGCAGCTCATTGCACCAGTTGGGTTAAATAACTTGTTAGCAGCTGAAAGATGATCACCTATGCAGTAATTATCCAATAGGAGGCTCCCACCTGTCTGCTCAGGTAAATCCAGGTGGAGACTTTGGGTTTGGCTGGGCGGTGTACTACAACTAGACACTCAAATAAAACAAGCGCCTCCTAGAGACTGGTTCCAGGTTATTCTTTAAGTCCCGCCTCCTCCATGCAGATAAATGGGACTAAAAAGCCTTAAAATGTTTGGAGTGTAAGAACTCCACAGTGAAATAACGCCAAGCATCCTCAGGTCTCAGACTCAATTCAACTCTAGCCAACAAAACACAACAGGGCTTTGTAAAGAACTGATGTCGGTCACGGAGACCATGATGGCGTCCTTGTTTTCCTCTAATGTTGTGTAAAGAAGGCGAGACAGACCAATTACAGACAGTCGTCTAAACGAAATCTCAAGTATAAATGACCAACAACTCAAAATTACAGTGAAATGTGTTCATCTACCCATCAACGTATATGGCTCATCTCGAGCCGAGCCCTCGGGTCCACCCACCAGAACCTTCTAGAAGTTCCAAAGACCAGATATAAAAGTTCAGACTGTTGCACCCTGACCGATCTTCCGTTATCCTTACGTAGCGTTGACGGTCGGGACAAAAACAGCTAAAGACCCCTTTACTTAAAGCTGCCTGTATGTAAATATTTTGTTTTCTCATTTTAAACTTGGATTTGTCTCATCTTTCATTTCATTTCACTTCATGACTGGTTTTCTTTTGATCTGTGTGAAGAACTGATGAGAGCTTTATAAATAAAGTGTACTTACTCACTCATCTTCGCTGTTCTTCTAGAATATTCTGGCGTTGATCCGTGACTCACAACATCCATGAAACTCACAAAACAGAAGTGAGAAAGTCACCTGCATGCTTCAAAGTGAGATGCAGTACCCACATTTGACCACATGGTGTCATTTTCCCTTCATTCTTACATAATGCACCTTTAAACGTGCTGATGCTTCTGCAGCTGATTTTATTCGGACCCGTTTGGTTATGCTTTGATGCTGAAGGACATCATGGTGGTGTGCAGGTCTGGAGCTTTTATCAAACCCGCTCTCTTCAGGTCGGACCTTCACTCGGACTCATCTCTGTGTAAAACGTGGTTTCAAAGGCATCGACCAGATTCCTTAACCGCTGTTTTACTGCTCTCCAACAACACATAAGCACGATCCCTCGTTGGGTTTTTGGAACATGAGCCAACAGTGAGTGTATTATTTATTAATCGTGTTTCTGTAAAAGCTGACTGTAGTGTCGTTGCTAATTGGTGGAGGCCAGGGAAAGCAGATCTTTGCGCTCCACTCGACTCTCCCTCCGTCCTTGAGGACTGATTGGGTTCACTCAATTAATGGCTGTAATTGGACTGTTTGGGATGGCAGCAGAGCCAATGTTAGCTTGACAGTGATTTAATTTGACATGTTAATCAATCATCAGCATAGCTAGAGTGCCCGCTCAGATGTTAACAAGGGGGCATAAATAGCGTTCATACTGAAGCAGACAAAAGTTGTTTGGGCCTCAGTTATGGATTTTATTTGCTCTTCCATCTCTGGCCGTTGCACCAAAGGTGTTCTACTCAGCGATGGAGCAAGGACACCAAAGAAAATGTGGGATTTACACCTCACATAAACGTTTGTGTACCCAGCACGAGTGCAGCAGCTCTTCTGCACCGTTAATTTGCTTTCCAGCGTCTCTCCTTGAGCCCATTTTGAAGCTCCAAACCAGCAGCCATGAACTTGCTGTTTGGGTCTCCTCTCTTGCCAGTGTTAGATTAATTACTGTGCTTTAATAGGCCCCACTACTGGGTACTGATAATTAAAAGATAATGATTGGTCTCTCTGAATGTTACAAATAAAGATGCACAGGCCCATTTGTGTATTTCAGGTTGTTCAATAAAAGATTAGGCCCGGCGTGAGGGCGTGTGGGTGTTGGGGTGACTTGGCCACGCTTCCTCGCCGGCTCGTCTCTGCTCTCAGGAACCCATAAGAGATTACAAATAATGAATAAACACAGCTGCTCATTGGCATTCATCTGCATGACCCCCCTCCCTCCCCATGAGTGGTTGGAGGAAAATAAAAGTGAGGTGGCCAAGTTTTATATTAGAACTTTTGTTGCTGCGTTTTATTGGGTGTCGACAGCTGAGCTTCATGAGGAAACTGGTTCAGTCCGGTTCCAGTGGGACGCTGAACGTCCTCGTATATTTCGCATGCCTTTAAATGTTGCACTGCGACATATTAATGAGAAAACACAGCTGGCTAAGGAGAGCCCTGCTGAACACTAAGGTAACAAACTGAAACCGTGATTTTCCCCTTAATCTGACTAAATCTGATTGGAGATTTTGCAACATCAACTTTTAAAGGTTCAAAATGAAATGATCTTGTTTTCTTTCCTATCGTTTGTGGAGCTGGCCCGGTTTTCTGCATCGGTTTGAAAAGGAAGATGAAAGAATTCCCATGAAATCTGAGAAAGAAGCCCGAGACCATCGTGTCGGTCATTTAATAATTTATGATTCCCACTCGCTCTCATCATCGGCTGCCTGACTTTGTGACCCTTGAACCCGTTTATTGATAATCTGTGCATGTAGTGGAATCCGTCCAATCGATCCTCTCTGTAGGGACTTCTCTACCACAGGCCGACTCATTCCGCCACAGGAGGCTCATTCCCCAACCTCCATCCCTTCCTAACAAAAAGAAAGATTCTCAGAAAACGCTCCACATTTCTAGAAAACGACTCAACGCCAAGGCAATTCTGCATTTGTCAGAATGAATGAGTGTCGTGTTTTGGACGCTGGTTTTAGATGATGTTCGTGTTTCTGCTTTGTTTGGTTCTCTTGTGATTTTTTATAGTTTTAGTTGAGTCATTCTGGGTTTTGTTTTATTTATTTATTTCAAAATAAAATAAAAGTGTCGTTGCTAGATGTGTTCAACATATAGGGCGCCTAAGCCATGCCCACCTACGGGTCCGCAGAAGAACAAAAAGAAAGGAATGCAAGTCAACGGGGCTACAAGTCCGCTTGTTATGAGCCACGGATTTCGCATCTGATGTCCATGAATGTTAACGACACAATTTGATACCAAGAAAAAACTTATTTTCGACCGGGGTGTGTGTGTGTGTGTGGGGTGGTGGTGGTGGTACTTTCAGGAGATGTCCAGGTCTCCAAAATCCAGAGAAAATCCAAACCCTTGTCCATGAAGAAGTCCCTGATGATAGAGACCTGGCATTAGCCAGTCCAAACTTAATGGCCGGTCTCGGCGCTGTGTCAGGCCGACCCCACGCTCGACCAAGGAGATGCAAATTGGCATCATTACTCCCACGCTGCCGAGGAATGGAGGGATAAATATGGAGATGATGGTCCAAACAACTGAAGCCAGCAACGGGAACCAGCCAGGACCCAAGGGGCTCCACTAAACGCCTCGGATCCCTGCATAGGTTTAGGGTTAGGGTTAGTTATCCGCGCCGGGAAGAGGTAGCCATCCAAACTTCAGCCTCGTTAACTTTCTGCCTCGCTTTCCTCAGCGCGATGAGCCTCCAGGGCGGAGGCACCAGAGCACGGCACAGATATGCTGGAATCCTAGCCAACAGAGGTGGTAAAGTATCCTGCCCAACTGTATCAAAAGTGTTCCCGCAGAAAAACGAAGGTCCAGAAGCGTTTGGCAATCATACACGGATCTTCTGACATCCTTTAACTCTGCAGTCAGAGACGCCAGGGTTTCCTATTCCTCCAACCTGGTGTCCCAGAGCAAAGGGAACCCCAAGGTGCTGTTTAACACCATCAGCAGCATCGTCTCTCCTGCCTCTCCTACAGCCTCCATCCACTCTGTTGCAGACTGTGAGAACTTTCTGTCTTTCTTTGTGGACAAAATCAATAAGGTTAGATCTAGCATCTCTCCTTCAGCCTTATCGCCGCCTCTCCCGACTCCAACCAGGCCCATCATCCTAGATAGCTTTGCTCCTGTTTCTTTGCCTGAGTTAACCAAACTAGTTAACTCTATGAAGACCTCTGCATGCCCCCTCCACATCTTACCCTCATCTTTGTTTAAAAGTGCTTTTCAGTCCATCGGACCCAGCGTGCTCTCTATAATTAATGCTTCTCTGGTTTCTGGTCAGGTCCCTGCTTACTTTAAGAACGCTGTAATCCACCCGCTTCTTAAAAAACCGAGTCTCGACCCCTCTCTCCATAGCAGCTTCAGACCCATCTCTAAACTTCCGTTCATCTCCAAGATCTTGGAAAAGGTTGTGGCTAAACAACTCACAGCTGCTCTTGATGAACATAACATCTATGATAGCTTCCAGTCAGGTTTTCGTAGAGCTCATTCTACTGAAACAGCTCTTCTTAGGGTCTCTAATGACCTTCTGACTCACAGTGATGCAGGGGACTGTTCTGTTCTGGTCCTGCTGGACCTGACTGCAGCCTTTGACACTGCTGACCATCACCTGCTACTGGAGAGGCTGAGAGACTGGGTAGGCCTATCAGGATCTGCTCTGGAGTGGTTCTCCTCTTATCTCTCTGAGCGCTCCTTTTCTGTGGCCGTCTCCAAGTTTAGGTCCTCCACCACCTCCCTTACCCATGGTGTCCCACAAGGTTCTGTGCTGGGGCCTCTGCTCCTCCTCCTCTATCTGCTTCCTCTTCAGCACATCCTGAGCTCCTTCAAAAGAATCTCCTACCATCTTTATGCAGATGACATCCAGCTGTACATCTCCTTTAAGTCCCATGGGATGTCTAAGCTGCAGCTGTTACACACCTGCTTAGACTCTATCAAAACCTGGATGGTGGGAGCTTTCTTCAGCTGAATGAAGATAAGACTGAGATCCTCATCTGTGCCCCAGACAAGCTGGTTCCCAAAGTCAGAGACTCTCTTGGTCAGCTTGCTTCCCACACCAAACCCTCTGTCAGGAATCTTGGCGTGACCTTTGACCCAGCTCTCACCCTGGATTCTCATGTCAGTTCTCTTGTTGGCTCTTCCTTCTTCCATCTCAGGAACGTTGCTAAGCTGAGTCCCATTCTGTCCCGCTCTGAACTTGAGACAGTTCTCCACACCTTCATCTCCTCACGCTTAGACTACTGTAACTCTCTTTTCACGTGTCTGAGCAGAACCTCCCTGAACCGTCTACAGGTGGTTCAGAACGCCTGTGCTCGGCTTCTGACCAAGTCCTCCAAACACACCCACATCACCCCGCTTCTCCTCCAGCTTCACTGGCTGCCAGTCACCTTCAGGGTTCATTTCAAGATCCTGGTTCTGGTCTATAGGACCTTACATGGACAAGCACCATCTTACATTGGTGATCTTCTTAGTCCCTACACCCCCAGCAGGTCCCTGAGGTCCAGTGTTCAAAGCCTACTGGTTGTGCAGCACCAGGCTAAAGGTCAAAGGTGACAGATCATTTGCTACTGTGGCCCCCAGACTCTGGACCTCTCCCCCCTGAGCCTGAGATCAGTGGACTCAGTGGTCTCCTTTAAAAAGCAGCTGAAGACTCACTTGTTCAAGCTGGCTTTTGTATGACCTTCTTCACCACTCTCTCGCTTTCTTTACATTTTTTAAATCACAATTGTCTATTTTTGATCATTTTAAATATATTTTAACCATTTTCTAAGTTATTTTTTATATTTTTACATTTTTTGTTTTTGTGAAGCGCCTCGTGATTTTTATCTTGAGAGGCGCTATAGAAATGATTTGCAGATAATGGACAGAGGATAGCAGCACAACAAAGGAGGTGACAGACCCAATGGGCCATGATAATTAACCAAAGTCTCCCCACCTCCAGGCTCACAGATGAGAAATATTTAATCGTTCTTTACAGTTATGACAGGAACCAGTGACTGTCAAACTTTCTGTTGTTTAATTAGAGAAAACTCTGTTTAACAGCTTCCCAGAGCAGCTCCTGCCGGCGTTTAGCACCACTGGGAAAGAACGCTGACAGGGGAGGGAATATGTTCCCACACAGAGGAAAAGTGCTCCATGAAGAAGTTTGGTGTCTGAGCGTTTTCAAACTTAAAGAGCAAGTCACCCCTTTCAAGAAGCGTACTTCACTCCCACTTCATGTTTGAAAAATGCAACAAATGCTGTTGCCTAGCAGACCAAGAGGGTGGAGCCACTAACAAATACACACACTCACGACATTGTGACATCATAGCATACCTTAGCCAATCGCGGTGGCAGATTTAAATTAAAATGCAGTGCAGAGTTTTTACATGACAACGGCACAACACTGAGTTTCAGGCAGAAAATTTAAATTTTAACTAAATGCACTAAAGTGTTAAACTATTGACTACACGTGTCTGCAGCACGATTAGACACACATTTATATAGTTTATCAGAAAAAAAAGTTGATTTGGGGGTGACTTGCTCAAGCCTCCACATGAGGACCACGGTGAAGTTCTGACAAGAAACACTCATTCAAAATAAATGGTGTGTCTGCAAGGCCGTAAAAGATTTAGCTAACCCTCTCTGCCACTAGGGGGTGACGTAGATAACCCTCTCTGCCACTAGGGGGTGACGTAGATAACCCTCTCTGCCACTAGGGGGTGACGTAGATAACCCTCTCTGCCACTAGGGAGTGATGTAGATAACCCTCTCTGCCACTAGGGGGTGATGTAGCTAACCCTCTCTGCCACTAGGGGGTGATGTAGATAACCCTCTCTGCCACTAGGGGGTGATGTAGCTAACCCTCTCTGCCACTAGGGGGTGATGTAGATAACCCTCTCTGCCACTAGGGGGTGATGTAGATAACCCTCTCTGCCACTAGGGGGTGATGTAGATAACCCTCTCTGCTACTAGGGGGTGATGTAGATAACCCTCTCTGCCACTAGGGGGTGATGTAGATAACCCTCTCTGCCACTAGGGAGTGATGTAGATAACCCTCTCTGCCACTAGGGGGTGATGTAGATAACCCTCTCTGCCACTAGGGGGTGATGCGGATAACCCTCTCTGCCACTAGGGGTGATGTAGATAACCCTCTCTGCCTCTAGGGGGTGATGTAGATAACCCTCTCTGCCACTAGGGGGTGACAGATCTGCCAAGGTATTAAAATACAGAGAAAGAACTTTTCTGTTGTTTATAAAAAGTAACGCCATCCAAAGCGAGGACGAGGCATGGTTAGGTAAAAATGAAAACCATAAGAGGGCTGTCTGCAATCTGGTCTGTGTGTTAACATGTGCATCAGTTATTATAACTTATTATATATATTTATACTTATTAGAGTTATGTTCTGTTTCAGAAACGATGAAACATCAAAAGAGAAGCAATAATAATTACAAACAATAATGCAGAATTCTCCTTTTTCTCTTTGACATTCTGTTTTCCTTTTCTGTGGGAAAACGAGCCGGTATCATTGGGAATGACAAAGTCAATCTGGTGATTAGTCAGTTGTGCCGACCCCCTCGCTTCTGTTTAAGCTCGCTCCACAAAGGGAAGAAATCCCAGCTCATTTTCCATCTGGGCTGCTTTTCACCCACACAGACACCAGAGGGAATGGTGATCAATACTCTGTACTTGACTATCATTATTAAGACATATATCCCCTTCAGTTCAGGGCCCATTAAATCAGAGGACCACACTCTCCCCACCCAGTGTCTCACCAGGGCTGTTGAGTCACGTTAAAGTCTGATTTAAGCATTTTTAATGACGGGCCAACCTTAATTAGCTGATGGAGCAAAAACGCAACCACATCTTGAAAAGGATGACCATCTAAGAGTTCAAGATGTTTGCTTCAAGCTACTCTCAATCTGCCATCAGTGTCAAGCCACACTCACATTACAGAAACAGCTTCCTCTGATGGCTCTGTAGCTCACGCGCTGAGAAACGCCCGAGGCAGCAACGATTTTCCTGCTTTCCGTGCATCGGTTCAGGTACCACACCACCAGTGTGAGCTCTCTAACATCTCCTCTTTCTTCATTTATCTGCTGCCAGAGACATCGGATCAAGTCTTCCCTTTTGTTTGGCTGCAGCCCATTGGTTCAGGCCTGGGAAGCTGTCTGGATCATTAGCAAAAACTAAATGGGTTAGTTTAATGGAGTGACTTAAACTAACAAGTTGTTGCAACACGAGTAGCCTGAAGAGACTGGAGATGTATTACCACAGGGGTAGCCGTTGCTCATTAGTTCCTCAGTGTTATTGCAGTTCGCCTCATAAGAAACTTGCATAATGTCCGTACATGGCTGTAAAATGGAGAAGGCTGATAAAGTGCATAATAACCAGATTAACAATATGTCACTCTAAGCCTCTGGCAAACAGAGAGGGAATTGGGAAGATTCGAGCCGCCCTGTGAGATGAGAAAGATATAAATAGAAACTTAGAAGCCCAATTTGTCAAGTTACATGAGCAGAGATGTCCCCTTTCCACTTCCTCCCAAATACGTCTCCGTCCTCTGAAGCTGTTGTCAGTAAACTGTCTTTAGAGAACTGGTAATGCTTTGTGAAAGCACAAACTCGTCAAATGGAAAGATTATTTCTTTGGATAATCTTAAATTGGTGATTTTGCTGTTTAAAGATGAAATAGCTGGATATTACAATGGAATGTGTGTGAAGTGAATAATGAGTCAAACGTGATGTTTTACTTCCTTTATAGAGTCGTTCAGAGCTATAGAAGCAAGCTAGCCACAGACGGCCTGTGGACTGGCGCTGCCAATTGGAGCTGCCGTTGTGGCCAGCCACCATCTTGGATGGGTTCCCATTAGCCCCCAGTACATGGATTTCTACTGAGGAATGTGATTACCCAATCAGCATTTTAGGCTCCCGATCCGATCTTTATCCTCAAACACGATCGGATTTCAAGTTCCAATCCGATAGTTTGCTTTTACTATTGAAAGTTACAAAGCTGACACATATTACTATTACTGTTGTAAATCCCATGAAATCAACTTCCTGTTTTGAGACCAGCTGTAGAGTGTTACGTTTCTGGTGGCTTTATTCAGCGGTGAATTGCTTCTGTGAAGATGGACTCCAAACAATGGTACCCCCGAGGGGTGGCGAGGGGTGGCCATGCTGCCCCCCCCCTCCTCCCAGGAAAAGCCAGTGTTAATAAATCATATTAATGTTCAGTCAAACCATAAAATGATCTTGTTTATTCAAGACATGATTGTAAAACAAAATAAAAATAATGAATGAGTAAATAAATAATCAGAATAAAAAAATACACATATGTTTCTGCTGCTCACCAATTAAAAAAGTTTTTATCTCCACAGTAATTTGTGAACACAGCAACAGGTGAATTAAACAAAAAATACATTTTTAAATTAAATTTGAAATAACTTCAAAGTATTTTTCTGACATGTTTGTGATGCAGTTGCTTTAATAAATGCTGTGTGTACTTTATCATGATATAAGAAACCTGCTGTTACTTCTTCTTTGTGGACTCTGTGTGGTTAGAAAACTGCATTTTCTTTCTCCCTCCCTGCTCTGATGATAATCTTTCTGCCTGACTCGTGCATTTTTCCTTATTTTCTGTGACTCTCTTCTGCTTCAGTAAAAACACACAGGCCCAGTTGGAGAGCCAGGCGGAGCTGCGACGCTCGGACCTCGCCGTTCATTCTTCTCTTTGCAAAGCTGTTGAAAACAATATTGTCATGTTCTGTGTGAATCATTTTCATTGAAGTGACAAAATAACCCTGACATTTAGTAAAATTTAAGTAATGTTTTGGATATGTACTGTTGTTTTTAATAAAAACAAATAAAGAAGCAATGCAATACATCGCCACAGGCTAAACACTCCCAGAGTTACCAAAGGACCAATTTGGTGTGCCACCCAATAATTTATTTGCTCCGTCTGGCCACCCCATCAACATTTTCTGGAGGCTCCCTTGACTCCAAAGTAGGAAAAAGGACAGATTGTGTTCGGTTACAAAGAGCACGAGGTGGGCTGCAGCCAGTTCCAGCAGCTCTCGCTTCGTTACTCTCTTTTTACTCTTTGGTTTTCCTTCTGTGAATGTTTAAATGCCCTTAAGGTGGACACAGCTAACGTTAGCTCTCTTTAGCAGCTAACGCTAGCTCTCTTTAACAGCTAACGCTAACTCTCTTTAGCAGCTAAATTCTGCACGTGAAACGTCGGTTCTGCCTCTAGAATTACGGAGAATTAAGGGTAAGACCTTATAATTATGTTTTGTTACTAAACATTTATAAGTGTTTAGTAAGTCATTACTAAATAATTTACAAGGTATTATATACAGTTAATTTTTAGAGGCTGTGATGACATTTATAAATGCTTAAACGATGATTAACTAAACATTTGCAAACATTTATTTCCACATTTGATAATGGCTTATAGATAATGCAAAACTTTCTAAAGTCACAATCATCACTGATTATATGTAAGATTATGACCACCAGTGGCTTATAAAGATTACTTAAATGTTCATGAATACATTTGTCAATTGATTTTGAATGCGAAATTATTAAATATTGATCAAATCTACAAAAACTCCACACAATTATAAACCCTTTTCAGGCTATTTATTTTATTTTAAGTATTGTTTGGAATAAAAGGCGTAGAGATGAAACTAAAATGTATCACTTCTGGGTTATAAAGCCTCCTCTTGGTGTGACTTCCTGCTTCAGTGACGTAGACAGGAAGTGCGCTCATTCTGCCGCTCAGACGGATTGAGATTGGGGGAATAAAGATGACAACACCCATAAATAAATGCCAAAACGTTTCCAAAGTGTTGGAATATTTCAAACTCTAACCAACAGGCAAGACTGCTAGCTTAGTGCTAAGTTAGCATTGTGCTAAGCTAACATTTCTCAACAGCAGAAAGAACCAGAAGCTTAAGCTGTGAGCTGCAGATCCAAGACAAGATCTGGAGTATGAATGAACTTGTTAGTTATGAAACTGAGTGAGAATTATTTAGCCGCTACGGCTAAAAGCCAACGACTGTTTTTCCACGAGACTAAAATGTTTGCTTATTTGACAACTTGCTTATTTGACAACTTCATAGGCTACAAGTTTTAATTTTAATTTTGCCTCACGTGACGGGATGGGCTTGATCATCTGTCAGATGTTTCCTGGTGAGTCTTCTATGGCTGATGGGCTCAGATTTCCCACAAAGGCTCCAAACCTTCATACGCTTGCTTTCTTTGACAAACTGATGTTTTATAAAAGAGTTATAAAGTCCTTCTTGTATTCAAAAAAAGTAAAAAATAAATAACCTGAAAAGAGTTTAAAAAGGTCTGGATTTTATTAGATTTTTATCTTCATTTCACCAATATTTAAATAACATTTTAAAAATCAAATGTGTTCATGATCATTTATAAATGATTGGTGTTATATATAACCAATGACAATTAAAGAAAGTTAAATATGTTCTATAAACATTACCAAATGTGTTAAAGACTAAATGTTTAGTTAGTCATTATTTAAGCATTTGTAAAGGTCAATTCAAGCCTTTATCGATAAATGATAAATAAATAAAATACTATCACCTAATTCCCCCTAAATGAAATGTTAATACCTAATTAAACACTTATGAATGTATTTGTAAATGTAATCACAATATTTAGTAAGTCATTAACAAGTTCTAGATAATGATGAACAAATGAATTAAAAACAACAAAACCTCATTATGAATTAAGCTCTGGAGAGGGAACGGAGATATAAACCACATCTACCCTTTGTGGGGTGGCACAGGAGTTAAGTGCTCGCCCCGTCGGAAGGTTGCAGGTTGGAGCCCCGCTCAGTCTATTGCTGCTGTCGTGTCCTTGGGCAAGACACTTACCACCCTGCCTGCTGCAGGTGGTTGAAATGACCGGTGGCGCCAGTGCTCGGCAGCCTCGCCTCTGTCAGTGCGCCCCAGGGCAGCTGTGGCTACATGGAAGCTCATCCCCACCAGCATGTGAATGTGTGTGAATGGATGAATGACTGATTGTGTTGTGAAGCACCTTGGGGGGGGTCCAGGACTCTAGAAGGCGCTATATCAAATACAGGCCATTTACCATTCACCATTATGGGAAATGTTTGCTCTCTCCCCAGTAAAAAGGATGAGCTCTCAGCACTGAGCCGGCTGCACCGGGGCCACCGACAGCCTGATGTTTATTTATGTGGACGAACAAGCTCATAGCAGACTCTGAGGTTTACCTGGAAGGAGTTAAATTTACACGAGCCGACTGGAGTGTCCGCTTGATTGGTCATCCGTGTGGTTGACTTCTGGAAAACCCGACCATAAACAGGGTGAGACTATCACGCAGGAAAGGGACATTTTCGCCAGCATATGCCAACGTGCTCATAGTTTAGTTCTGGAGGAAAGACTCGGCAGTTATAATTTCCGATCTCCGATCACTGAAAAATGTGAAAAATCTGCCCGATCCAGAGATTGAGACATCCCTATTCATCACAGAATCAAACATATGCAAAGGCATGATAGTTATAATTTAACCAAAATTAAATAAGGTAAATAAAAATATAAAATCCCAACAGGTAGGTCTGTTTTCAACAGTCGTTGCAACTGTAGGTGTCATGGTCTGTGTCTGCGTCTCACCTCATGTGTCTCCTGGTGTTCCCCATTTGCCCTCTAGGTTTCCCTCCTCAGACTTCCCTCTCCCAGGTCCTGTGCTCTCTTGGCCCCCTCTTAGCCACGCCCCTGTAGTTTCTTTCTGTAGTGTTTTCCTTTAGTGTCAGCTTCCCCTTAGAATATTAGTCATGGTTCATGCCTTCTGGTCTTCTGTTTTTCTCTTAGGTCATTTTCCTTTGTTACAGCCTTTCATTATTTAGTGTTTTTTCCCACCAGTGTTCACCTGGTCCCTCTCCCCACACACCTGCAATTCATCTCCCTCTCATCTTCCCAGTCTCTATATGCCCTGTCTTGTCTCTGTGTGGTTGTCGGTCCATTGTATTGTTGTCAGCGTGTGTTCATACTCTGTCTGAGCTTTTTGTCTCAAGGTTTTTGGTGCTCTAAGAGAGCTTTGGGTGTCCTGTTCTCCAGGACTTTTGGACTTTTGGATCGCTGCCTTGGATTAATTTTTGTTCTTTCATCCTGTAAATAAAAAGATTTTTACTTTGAATCAACTTCTGCCTCCTGTTGTCTGGGTAATCTGCATTTTGGGTCCTAAACATCTCCTCAACGTGACAGTAGGCTGCCCAAAAAATAAAGTTGCTCAAGTTGGGTTTGGAAAGTGAGAAACCCATCCAATATGGCGGCCACGCTGTTACGCTCTCCAGCGCCCAATGGGGCGTCTGTGCAAGTAAATTTTATTTCTATAGCGCTCATCACAGACAGAAAATCACAAAGTGCTTCACACTGATCAAAACAAATCAGAGTTATAAAATCATAATGAGCTTCAAATAAAAATGAATTAAAATCATAAAAACAAAGTCATACAGTTATAAAACACCATGAAACCAATGACAGATGATACAAACTTGAGTTAAAATAAGAAAATAACAGGTTTAGGTAAAAGCAGCTTTAAATAAAAGTGTCCAGACTGTCAACGCTGCGTACGGATAAAGGAAGATCATTCCAGAGTCGGGGTGCAACAGTCTGGAAGGAGCGATCACCTGGACTTTTATATCTGGTCTTTGGTACTTCTAGAAGGTTCTGGTGGGTGGACCTGAGGGCTCGGGTTGGAGCATAAGGCTTTAACAGGTCAGTAATATAGGGAGGAGCTTGGCCATGCAGTTCTAGTCAGGACTCTAAAACGACTCTAAAGTTAACGGGTAACCAGTGCAGAGGCGTCAGAATAGGAGTGATGTGAGCTCTTCTGTTTGCTCCAGTTAGGATCCTCGTATGTATTCACGTCTGTTAGGCTAACAGCCTGATGGACTGTAAATGACTCGTCTTTGCTTGTCATCTAGAATCCTCTGGTGCTGATCCGTCACTGGCAACAGTCGTGAAACTCACAAGAGTGAGACAGAGAGAGAGATTACAGTAACTAAATCACGATGTCACCTTACTTTGTTCTAAAACACTGCACCTTTAATGGTGTTAAAGCAGACTGTAGTGACTGTTTCACCCGACCGAGCATCTGTATAGTTAACGTTTATTTCTAACTTGCTGCACCACAATGATGTTTCTTTCACTTATTTGAAATTCACTTTAAAAACTCACCAAATTAATTTAGATTTTATCTATCCTAAAAGCGTGGAACATCTGTCACGGGGATATTTAACAAAAGAGAAGCCTGCGTATGACAGGAACGTTCTGTAATCCTGTGTGTGCAGAAGAATACACAAATAATGAGGCATCAACGAGAGCGAGTACAACCTTTAGTAGAAAATTTAACATCTGGCCACGTGAAAGACTCGTCTTCTACCTCATGAAAGTTTGGTCCAGAATCCACGGCTGGCCTCGTAACACGTTATACAGAAGCAGCCGCAGCTGTTCTTCCAATAAAGAGTCTGTGATGACCTCACCGCAGTGCAGCCAGCGATACTTAATAAGGCAGCGGTCAAACTGCGCCAGCACTCAGTCGGGGTTACTGGGTGAAGCCGTTTGTGGCTCATCCTGTAGCGGAACACCTGGAATTGTTGTTTTTTTACACGTATTTACTTTATCAGATGTTATATTAGAAGTTTTCAAGCTCATTGATCCACCACCAAACGCAACATTTAACGGGTCTAACTTTATTCCTGTTTGATTTCATCACAGCTTTAGTTAAGAAGCAGCTTTTAAAGGTTTATCAGAATAAAACTGGTTTGATGAGAACCGTCAAGCTTCCTGGTCAAGAAGGACGCTGCAGGTTCTGCTTCCTTTGTCCTCCGTTGCCTCCTGACTAAGTTTAAGACTAAAACTAAGACATGTTTAATTATTTGGTATTCATGAGTGGCTCTTGTCTGTTCTACTCTCTGCTGAGCAGCAATACTGATTAGAGCCTGCTCTTCTCCCCGGTGTCGCAGGAAGTGCACCATCTTTGTTCTCCGTGGGCTACAAATGAAAAATGTGTGTTGGGGCGACGTTGCAAACAAGCCAAGCCGTGAATTTGGAGCAGGATATTGGCTAGAGGGGAGCTGTTTGGAAAGTAATTACATCAAAGGCTGTTGTGGGAATATTTGCAACACAAAAATGCTGCTGATGATAAGCAAGGGCCCACCAGGCACTAGTTAGTAGCTGCTGCCTTTTGGCGTCATGACTCGTTCTCGTGGAAGGTAATTCCCCTAAGATTTATGAAGCCAGCGACGCTCAGGAGCCTCACCGATGGCTGCATGTGTGTGCTTTTCTCTCAGGGGTTAAACCGAATCTAATTAACCTGACAAAAAACTCCTTCACCGCGTGTTGATGAAATGCATCCGCGAGAAGGGACTTTAAGCCTCGATAAGCCTTTTCAGAAAAACGGCATCTAAAATAATCTTTTTCACATTTCTGTAAACCATAAATATGTGCAGCAGGAATATCATGGTTATTATTTACATGAGACTTTGTAAACATCATCCGGGACCAAGAGTCTGATGGAGATTTAACGCGACAACGAAGGTGAAACCAAGGTTTGATAAAATAACATCAGATCGATATTCGAGCCAAAGATGGCTGCATTAGTTTGTTCTCGGGTGAAATCAGAAATCAGCCCTGACCGTTCGTCCTGACAAGGCAGACGTCCACCACGAAGAAACGCCCAGAAGTCTTTTTTATAAAAGGATGACGAGAGTATCCCTCTAAAACACTGTAGATTTAAATGTCTGGATAGGTAATCACGTCTAAATAAAGTAAAATAAGATGAGTAAAGCCTAGATCTATAATAATAATAATAATAATTATTATTATTATTGTTATTTATCACAGATTGCTTTGATCACCATTAGATTTGGGTGTTTTTAATGATGATTGTTTTTAGTTCTTTTTACTGTTTACAGCAAACACTTCTGTTGCATTAATGGTGTCAGACCTTTTTATTCAGCTAATAGGACTAAACTCAGGGCCGATGCATCATTAATTAAATGCACCGACTTTTTAAACAATAACACCAGAGGAGCTACTCCTCAGCTCTGTACCTGACTGTGTTTAGTCTTAGGTAAGTGTGTGTGTGTGTGTGTGTGTGTGTGTGTGTGTGTGTGTGTGTGTGTCCACGTGCATGTGTGCATGCATGTGTCAGCACACAAGCTTTCTCTGCAGGATGCAGCTACACCCTCCGAGCATATAGAGCCTGTCAGAGCTGACCTACATAGTCACTGTTGAGTCATGGATGCCGAGGAGGATTTTGACAGCCTTGCATAGTTTTGGTTGATAGATAGCTGCTCATTCTGATTGGCCAACCGTCTGTGCAGGGGCAGTGAAGTCTGTTTTCACAGAAATGGGGTTACAGCGCCTGCTACAACATCAATCTGATAGTGAGGACGGGGAAAATAACATCATCCACATTTGCTGCATCTTTTGTTTCCCGCTCCCAGAACCTCCTGAGATGAGCCGTCGATCTGAGCCGAGCATGAGTCCAGTGGTTGCAGCATGCTCGTCTATTTAGTGCCAAAGTTTAAGTTCGCTGCAGAGTGAAGAAGACAGAATCTGTTGAATCTGTATGAATATTGCAGCAGATAGCAATCCTTCTGTGTTTCAATAACGGCCACTCTAATTTTCTCCCTAGCGACGGCTGTTGTTGTGCGTGAAGTCCACGAGTGCATCAGCAGCAACAATGAGCTGCTGCACAAATACACATAATGTGCAAACATAATTCATGTTTTATCTGCTGTGTGAACATTTACAGATGCATCCTCTCTCCTGCTAGCTCACCCAGGTCCAGGAGGTGGGAGCTGCAGCCCTAGCAAGACTGTCCTCTCCTCCAAAGGGACACCGTGGTGTCCTCCAGGCAGGCTTAGAGGTTAAACTAGCAGGGATGCCTAAAATGCCTCCCTCAGGTCTAGGGGGCATCCCAACCAAACTCCTGAACCATCTCAGCTTCATTTTGATCATTGTCCAAAGCACACACCCACATCACCCCGCTTCTCCTCCAGCTTCACTGGCTGCCAGTCACCTTCAGGGTTCATTTCAAGATCCTGGTTCTGGTCTATAGGGCCTTACATGGACAAGCACCATCTTACATTGGTGATCTTCTTAGTCCCTACACCCCCAGCAGGTCCCTGAGGTCCAGTGATCAAAGCCTACTGGTTGTGCAGCACCAGGCTAAAGGTCAAAGGTGACAGATCATCTGCTGCTGTGGCCCCCAGATTCTGGACCTCTCTCCCCCTGAGCCTGAGATCAGTGGACTCAGTGGTCTCCTTTAAACTCACCTGTTCAGGCGTTGGTGGGACCCTCATCACCTTCTCCTTCTTCTGCTCTCCCCACCTATTCCACCTTCCTCAGGATCCACTGATTTCCCTCTTTCCTGTTCACTCTCTCTTTTTTTTTACATTTTTTAATCACAATTGTCTATTTTTTGCTCATTTTAAATATATTTTTAAACATTTTCTAAATGATTTTTTAAATATTTTACTTTTTTTTTGTTTTTGTGAAGCGCCTCCTGGTTTATATCTTGAGAGGCACTATAGAAATGATATTTTCTTCTTCTTCTTCTTCTTCTTCTTCTTCTTCTTCTTCTTCTTCTTCTTCTTCTTCTTCTTCTTCTTCTTCTTCTTCTTCTTCTTCTTCTTCTTCTTCTTCTTCTTCTTCTTCTTCTTCTTCTTCTTCTTCTTCTTCTTCTTCTCGCGACCTCAGGTGAGGGTTGGATTGCTATCACCTGGTAAAGGAAGAAATTTGTTTTCTGGCTTAGACCTTTCATGACAGCAGACAGGTTTGGTGTCCATGACAGCCCCAATCCACCTGTCTGTCTCCACTTCCTTCTTCCTTCACCCAGGAACAAGACCCCGAGACATACGAAGTCCTGCACTGAAGGAAGACCTCTCCTCTGACCCGGACCTGGCAATCTACCTTTTTTCCATTTAAGGATCACGACCTCGGATTTGGAGGTGCTGACCCTCATCCCGGCTGCAAACCCTCTCAGTGAGAGTTGAAGGTCTGATGAAGCCACGAGGACCACAGCATCGGCCAAAGGCAGACATGATCGGGGATCTTAAAGTTTGATTTCCAAATGTTACATAGAAATGTTTTAGGGAGAGCAGTGTGAGCATAAATGCTCATAATTCGAGATTTTCTGGGCATAAACAGCACAGAATAATCCACGGTCATGATTTAAACTTTTTATTCAAAACTCTGTTTTAATGAGATCTGATTAGCAAACATGCAACAACCCAACCCGACAGGCCGGTGTTTCTGCTCTGATCTGTGCTCATCATTCAGCATCAGTCGTTTTCTGCATGCTCACGCTTTGAAATCTGATTCTAACTGGAATCAGAAAGCTAACGGATGATTTTAATGACATCAGAAAACTGAAAATGTTCTTTTCTCTTTACATCTGAGATAAAACTGGTCCAGTTTGAATCTGTTAAAAGTTCAGTTGAAATGATTTTGCTGTGAACGTCGTGACTCATTCGTTTCTTTAGACGATGACCTCATTTACCTCTCAGGAACATTCATTAGACTGGTTGATAAAATTATAACACCAGACACGTTTCGATCCTCTCATTTTTAAAAACATGTTGCTTCTCGTGGACGTCCCACCTCCAGGATGACAGATGTAACGTGAGGAAATATGGGTTTTCTGTGCCAAAGGTCGTACTTGGCCCGGCTGGGTCAGAGCTGGGTCGCGCAGAACTTTCACCCACAGAGTGAGACCTTTGCCGACATGAAGTCTGCAAGAGTCTGCTGCAAACCATAACATCTGCCACCTGCAGTGCCAGAAGATGTTGTTCTCATGAAAGCTAGTCATAATAAAGAGTCTTACGCTTCCTTTGTTTATTAATGCTAAATAATCATTTTACCATTTTACTCATTTTAAATGTATTTTAATCAAATGAATTATTATTATGCTTTGGTTAATCATAATAACTATAATGAGGCAATGCTTAATTAAGTAATGTTTTGAAGATGTTTTAGTGGTGACCTTCACACTCGCTCACACACACTCTCACAGTAAATTCAAAACACATTTGCTGACGCACACGTTTGCTTTGAGAAGAGAACTGGGTTTGGTAAGTTTCAGTTCATGATTCAGTTCGTGTTGGTCAACGAGAGGGAGGGGACGTGTGAACAACCGCTAACGGGGGAACGGAGACACCGGCTCCTTTCTCCCCCCCCCCCACGCTATTCCTGCCAAGCCAGACAGGATAGCCGAATTGCAACCGCTAATGCAGACTCGTCCCGAGTCTTTTGATTTTTGAGTAATTTAAACTTAAGAAAGCGTATCTGCAAACGCTTCATCATCACGTGTACCGAGGGCAACTCTGGACCGGGTCGCCAGCACACCTCCGTCTCCTCTGCCAGCCGAGGTGTCATCTGGAGTACCACCCTCCTGGGTCCCGGATCTAAAAGAGGGTCCTAAGTCGGTGAGGCAGTCCACGACAGATAGCGTTTGATGCATCTTTTCCAACGAAACCTAAGTTTATTCAAACCATCACTTTTCACTCAGACACCTGTTTCTTCCTGAAGCAAAATCAGACGCACACACGCATTCATCTCACCTCATGTTCAATTTTCACACATCCAACACAAGGTCTATCTGAGCAAGTTTACAATATCAACTGTTAAAGATTGTTCAACAAAGTTGCCAATGTTGATTGTTGTTTCCTATGCTTGTCATTTCAAAATCATTAGTTTAATTTGAAGAATTAAAACTTTTAACTGTCAAACTTGTTTGTTCATTGAACTGAAACACAGACCCACGGATATTATCAACAGTTTATCGATGAAAACAACCTTTGAGTCTTCTTAACCCTATAAAATTTGGTTATGAATTTATTAAAAATTAATACCTCAAATTAATATGTAGGATGGTTCATCTTTCATAAAAGAGCATAAACCATTACACTACATAATTGGCAGAGCCTAGCCAGGTTCTCTACACAGATGACAGGTTTGTGGTAAACAAAAGTAGAACACGTAGATCTACACCTTTCTGACTGAGTTCAGGAAACACGTTTCATCGACATGAAGCTTCAAATCACAACATTTCTGCTTTTTTAACCATTTTCTCAGAGCTTCCTGCTTTAACCGTCTTTCCTGTGTTCCTGCGGCGCTGTGGCGATGCGCTACACCGTAGCTCGCGGCTGCTGAACGCTGGCACCACCGGTCCTTCCAACCACCACCGGTGATGGCCTGGTGAGCGGCCCCAGCCCCCACCAACCGATGACCATGAACAGAGTTCAGATCATTTTAAAATGTGAAAATAAAAACAACTAAGTTGTCAAATCTAAACAAAATCAGTGTCTCTGTACACGTTAATCTCATTTTCTGTAGGAAAACATCTGTGCAGCACAGTGCATTGTGGGTAGTTTTAGACTGTTCTGTTCAGGCTCAGGGTTTTGTGTCTAAAGAAGCAGCTTAAGCTCTCGTCATTCCTCAGGAGCGCGGTTTCAGAAACGTCCAGAAGTCATCAGAATTAAAGCTCTGAGTGATGAAGCAGCTCTGTGGGGTCTGAACCTCGTCCCAGACGGTAGGAGCTCAAACCCTCCATGCAGAGGAGTTCAGGACAAAAAGAGACGTGTTTGTAAATGTTCTCGCTTCACTTTTCTCATGAAGAGTCTGTTCCAAATTATAAAAACAATCATCCTTAACATGTTTTTTAAACCTTTTTAAAAAGCTCAAAGCACCAAAAAGTACAAAAATAAAAAGGGACACACGACCGAGTCCAAAATTAGAATTAATTCTCTGTTTATTTGTTATTTTTCAGGCCTGAAAGCCAAACTCCTCCCAAAGTTTCTCTCTTTTTGTGCCTTTCCTCAACTGCAGGAAACAAACTGACAGCTGAGACGCTCTTTCATCACTCCCGACGACACTGAGACCCAGGAGCGTCAGAACTAGCTCAGTAGTGGGGGGGACACATCCCACCCGGCCCCCCGGTTCCTACGCCCTTACGAAGACCACTTTAGAACAAAAGGCATCTGAAGACATCAGTAAGCTCATGCGATTCATGCTAGAAAATGACGAACTTGGTTTGCAGCTAATAGGGAACCTGGGCTGAAAGGGGTTGCTCCTGACAGCTCCTGACCGGGGGGGAAGGACAAAATTCAAACAGTTAGAAAATGTGGATATTTTAGAGAAACAAATAGAAATGTAAAAAACTGAAACCTGGTCTAAAATCAGGAGGTGATAAACCCAAAACAAGGGCATTGGTCTTGTTTTATGACGTTGCTCTCAGTGTCGACTCTGTTGGAGCATCAGACCTTCAGATGGACACGAGCGTAGCTGTGGTGTGGCTGAGTTTAGGTTTCCGCTTGATGCCAGTATTGATGACACCGGTGAGCCAGTCCATCTAAAACCACCGTCCAGTAGGATGTCAGTGTGAAGGAACAGCTGAGAGAACGAGGCTGCTTCATGGAGGCATAAATGAACATGGATATGGGCAACGCAGCGATGAAGTGGTAGACGCTTTGCAGAAGAGTGCGGCCACACGGTGAATATAAATGAAGTCAACATAAAAGCAATGTGAGCAGTGAAGCCGTTGTGTTGTCTGTGTGAAAGCACGCGGCTGTGGGAGCTCGTAAAGGCGCCGGGTGAACGACGCCTGCAAAACGGCAAACGATGGCCGACGAAACGCGGCTCTTAAAAACTAAACAGATGAAGCGATCAGCTGCGGTTATATACACGAGCCGATCAGTGGCGATCTACTCATAACAACTCGCCCAAGCCAATAAAATCTTTTATGCTGTCGTCTGATATTCCACAGGAGTGTTACACCGTAATGCCCACCGCACACAGCCGGTAATCCTTCAGTTCTCCATCCTGGCTCTGGCAGCTGCTGGTCAGATTACAGCCAGCCCAGACCTCCAGACTGAGGCTCTTTCATTCGGTTAATCTGAGTTCGTTTAAGGCGTCGCTCACGCCACAGCAATCATGAGATGAAATACTAGACAACTTTTAGTTTTTGCTCTTAAAAAAGTAATGAGAAGGAAAACATTTTTGTTTACACTTTAGTGGGTCATTGTGCTAAAGTCATGGGCATCCTCCCTGTTGAGGAAAGCCCTCTGAATGACCACAGCTTAGAGAAACAGAGATTAGTTCTGACCCGATCAAGAAGTTAGCTGCTAGTCTGAGCAAATCCACGACCAACAGAGGGGATGGTGAAAATCTAAAAATGTTAAGAATATTCAAACGTCTGGGAGGAAACGCTTTAGAAGAAGAAGAAAATATCATTTCTATAGCGCCTCTCAAGATAAAAACCACGAGGCGCTTCACAAAAACAAAAAAAGTGTAAAAATATAAAAAATCATTTAGAAAATGGTTAAAAATATATTTAAAATGAGCAAAAAATAGACAATTGTGATTAAAAATGTTAAGAAAGAGAGAGAGTGAACAGGAAAGAGGGAAATCAGGTGGAATAGGTGGGGAGAGCAGAACAAGGAGAGGGTCATACAAAAGCCTGAACAGGTGAGTTTAAAGGAGACCACTGAGTCCACTGATCTCAGGCTCAGGGGGAGAGAGGTCCAGAGTCTGGGGGCCACAGCAGCAGATGATCTGTCACCTTTGACCTTTAGCCTGGTGCTGCACAACCAGTAGGCTTTGATCACTGGACCTCAGGGACACTTCAGTTTTCCACTCTGGATTCCTTTATTGTTTTTATGTTTAGTTATTTTAGGTAGAAGCTCAGCAGAAGGGCAGAAGGGTGCAACAGTTCCAGCTTCAAACCCCGCTCACTCGTTTTTCTGCACATGCTCGCTCCTCTGTGGGGCTCAGGCTCACTTATTCTGCTCCTGGACAGGAGCTCGTCTATCAGAGAAACAACCGATCACACACACACACACACACACACACACACACACACACACACACACACACACACACACACACACACACACACACACACACACACACACACACACACACACACACACACACACACACACACACACACACACACACACACACACAGCACTGTGCCAAACCTCATTAGGGAGTTAGCTAATCCCATCATCGCTGTGGAATTAGCTAAATCTGCTATGAAATCTGAATCTACGAGTTGTTCCAGAGCTTCCGGCTCGTCTGTCTGCTCAGAACTAACCTTCAAACGGGGGTTGTTCGGCGAGCTGCCCCCACCCCTGAACATGAATTGTTTATTACCTTCACACTGAAACCCACTTCCAAAGCCGTGAACTGTTCCTTTAACAGCTCTGTGTTGTGTCACACTTGATCCACAGCGACTGTAAGTGGCTATTGTGTTAAATAAATATTTCAGGCCTGAACATGATAAGAGCCTCTCTCTCTGCGCCGCCTCTCCTGGCAGCTCTCTGATGGGAGGTTCCTCTCTGCTCAAAGATGTCATCATCCGTCTGTCCGACAACAGCGCCCTGACGCCCGGTCCGTTCACACGCTGTGGCCAGCTGTCATGCACAGTTCAGTAACAACACATCTAACATGTGCAATGCTCACCACACCACTCTCAAACGTGCCTCCGTAGCTGCTGTGTGTGCAAATGGCTGCTAGGTCCAAACACGCGTCATACACGGACGTACCCTTTAGTTTACTGCAGCACGGACGTTCATCAGCATTTATATCTGAGTTTCAGGAGACTTTCTTACTTTTTCATGTTTAAAGAACTGCAAACCTTTTTAATTATGGATCAAATAAAACTTTACTGACAAACTCATGTTGTCATTTTCATGCATTATTGAAAGTGAACAGCGAACAAGCACCCTACACAACTCATAACATTTAATCGTCACATGACCCTTGAGAATAGGACTAATTATAACAAGACCGTGTGAAGATGACGATTAGCAGTGAGACAGACAGTCGATGATCTGAGGAGGTCGAACAAAAGCTGATGATCCTGAGTTGTTTCTGCACACCTCATTAAGATGAAGCTGCTCTTTAATGACAGTGTTTGTTCGGTTGTAGACCTTTGGTGCATCAGAGATCATGTCTCCACTTAGAAATCTCACTTTGTTTACTTGCAAGCAAATCTGGTGCAAAAATGATCTCAACAACAATCTTCAGACCTGGATTCAAACCCAACCTGTGACCGATGCACTGTCGTGTAAAGCACTTTGGAGTCCTCTGACTCTGAAAGGTGCAGCAGCAGGTCATTCATCATTTTGTTCACCGTTCTATATCATTTGCATAAAACATTTGTTGTGTTGCTTCCGAGTGGAGGAGCTCCGTTGATTTAAAAAATGCAAAGTTACAAGATTTTAAACTTTACACTTGCTTTGTTCACGACACAAATCCCCCCCCCCACACACACACACACCTCACTGTTGTGGTCCACATGTGAGTACAAGGTCTGAGATTTCACCAGTGGGATCACAATACACGCTCGTATCGATTCAGTGATTCCATGTTTGCTGATGTCTGAAATTCAGCCACAGAGTCAGATTAATAATCGTTTCCTGTTGTCTCACTGCTCGCCATGACGCTGCTAGCTCCTTCATTTAAAGGTGAACTATGTAAGATAACCACGAAACAGTCCAATGATTCGATCTCATTACAGGGAGGTTACAAGATCTCCTTTTCAGCTGGCCGGGGGAACGCCAGGTCTTCTGTTTGCAAAAACGGCCGGGCCGTTACGGCCTTTCTGTTAACAAACAGCGCCCCTCTCCTTCTTCCTGGTCTCAGAGCCAATCATGTTTGAGCCTGGCGTATTACCTCCTGGTTGCCTCGTCTCCAGCACCACCGCTGTTCTGCATTTGTTATAGGGCTCCACTCTCCATCAGCAGCTATCTCCAGCCATGACGAGCCTTTTTTCCTCCTGGTTGGCTGAAACAACGACCAGGAAGCCACGAGGTGAGCATGGAAGCTGTAGGTGCGCGGCGTGAGGGAGTGAGCTGAGGCGCTGGAAAGTAAAAGTTAAACCAACTCAAAAACACGCTACCACACTAGACGCCGTAAACCGACCTGAACCGGGAACGCTAAAGCAACAGACAGAGAGCAACGACTGAGCTCTGATTGTTGCGAGGGACTTCCTGAAACAGGGTGAGCGTGATGACATGGAGGGACGGAAGCCGCTGCAGGGAATGCTGGGAAGTGGAGTTCAGGTGATGTCTGGGGTAGAGTGGATGGCTGGAGGACTTGAATCATGACACTTTATTACCTCCAGCACAATCAGTCCAGACAACATAAAGAGTCCACCCATCCTCTTCTGGATAGTCCTGCTGGGAAGCGGCCGCCCATCCACAGACCAGACTTCCTTCATCCTGGGAACTGCTGCCAGCTTCTGTGAGGGAATCTCGGGGCCTCCAGGCCAACATGGAAACGTAGTTCCTGTGATTCTAATGTTGCCCTAGTTTTTCTTTACTATATTATAAATCTTGCTTTTGAACACTGATTTTATAATTGCATCTCACCGTTTTATTTTTCCCATCACTGATGTATCCTGAGTCTTTGTTCATCACTTTGATCAACTGTCATGTTGTTGTAAAACGTGTTATTGAAATAAACTTGGTAGTGTACAGTATATTATTTTTAAGTAGTTAGTAATTGTGAAAACACAGATACTGTAGTTTCCTATCACTACATGGCAACCCACTGAAGCTGAAACTGCAGTAACAGAATCTGACCACAGGATGTCACTGTTACTCAATTCTTACATAGTTTACCTTTAACATGTTTGGTCGGAACAGGTTGGAAATGGCACGTCAGAAGAACTTCAAAATAAAAGTGTGTTTGATCAATAGTTGTGGGTTGGCGTATTAGCTGGAAGAACTCGTACTCACCGGGCATGATGTTAATGCAATAATAAAATCCAAAAAATAATAAAGATGAATCGAAATATAGCCGTTCAAATTTCCAGTTGGTCATGCCAGTTCATTTATGCAGCAGCTTATAGACACTCAACATGTCATGCGTGACATCACTCTTGGTCCACCAGTAAGCAGCGTTTTCCATGAGGGTTTGATCTTTTAGGTCCTATCTGCAGACTTCTGGTTCTTCCTGTCTCCACCTTAAGCTTTAACCGGGTTAAACCCAACTGGTGCCAGTAAGAATCACCGCTGGAGCCACTCCTTTGGTCTTTTCTGCTCCTTACACAACCGTCAGCATGTAGGCCAGTCCAGAACAATGAACGCTGTCATTATTGCAGAACACCATTTGAATGTCTGCGTAGTTGCTGCGTTGTTCCGGTTGTTTCTTCGCATTAAAGAAGTTGGGCTAAAACAAACCCTGATTGTCGAGCATCTGCTGAAAACGAACACATTTTACAAAAATGTTCAATCAGTGAAAAGCGTGGTAATCGAGACAGATATGCAAATGTTATCCCAACATGCAGGATTTAGACGCAGACTGATTAGTTTCAGCCTCTGTTCTCTCTGCCGTGATGAACTGGGATGCTGAGGTTGAATTTGGTAGCTGGAGCATCTCATAAATACACGATGGCCAAGATACAGTAGCTGCCACAGCTCCGTGTGCTAATTCAGTAATTATCAGCGTTACGAACCGTTTTCATCAACCCTCAGTTGTTACTCTGTCTTTAGTGAATTTATTTACGCTCTCCTCCAGTCGCCGAGTCGCTAGCTGTTATGCTTAAACCCAGCCTCGATGTGAAGAAGAGGAATCTGGAAGTTTATTTATTTCTTTATTTGTTTAGAGAAAAAAGAGTTGTTGCCATGGAGATCCAGTGGCAGATGGGCCAAGGGAGCTGGATGTTGGTTTCTATGGGCCCTGAGATGGAGACTCGGGTAGCCAGGGGCTGTAATGAGCAGCTCTGTGAGGTATGTTGATGAACTCTGCCACAAGCCGAGAGGAAATTAACGGCGTGATTCGTCCCGAATCTCTCAGAGTAAAGCTAAAATCATGGAGCAGGAGCTCCGACTGCTTAAAGGGCTTCCTTAATGTGCAGACGAGTGTGCTTTAATTGTTGCTGCTCCCGGTCTCTAACGCATAAAAGGGAGAGGGGGATGCATTTGAAGACGTGTTTTCAGATGAAATATTCAGAATCTCTAATGAAATATTCTGTCAGCTTGGGCTCGGTGTGACGGAGAGAAGCTGCTTAATGAGCCTCCGAGCAGCTTCAGCCATCTGAACCCTGCCTGTTTGTTTAGCGGCCTTTCTTCTGTCTGCTGTTGACTTCCTCTGAAGGAAGACCGACCAGGCGCTGCATTAACAGGTTACTGAAGCTCTGCCTGCTCCAGTTCGTATTTTTAGTTTTTGGCAGGATTTTCTAAAGTCAGCCTTTCTGCCTTGATCAGTAGGCTTGATATGCTCCATCATGAAGATAACAGTATCTGGAGGGCTTATAATATAATACATTTTATCACTGAAATGTTTTTTTCAATTAACACGAAGATGGGAAATGGATACACCATTAAGTTTGATTAAAAATAGGCAGGGGTCTTTTTTTCAGTACAAGTTACTTATAGGCACATCCAGATTGATTAGAGACACACTTGATATGTAAATTATGCCAAAAGGAAAAGAGCTGAACTGTTAAATTAATTCACCATGCAGCCGCTCATCTCCTACAAACGAAAGGCAGTTCGAAGGTCTGAAGTTCATCAGAGAACTGCAATAGCATCGGGCATGAGTGTGTCCTGAGGTGAGGCAGAGGAGCGGTTTCCTTCTGGAGGCAGGTGCTCATCAGTGTCGGCCAGAAAACGCTTCCTCTGAAAACCATCAAAGACGTAGAGCTCGGGAGTCAGGAGCAGCTAAAGGTTGGTTAATGCGATTCAACCACTGCGCACAAAACCCCTTTTCAAAGCACAGAATAAAGCTCAGACACACATCGATGTTCCTTCTGTCTCAGAGGAAAAACTAATGATTAATTTACCAGTTTTCTCTCTGGGAAGGAAAAGTTTATTTAGTAAAATTCACTTTTCTGAGCTTTGTATGCAGTCAGAAGGCTGAACATGCCTCTGGCTTCGTCCCTCAATGGGAAACTAGGAATTGGTGCTTTTTACACTCCGGAAAGTAAAACATCCTGTTCTCAACACTTTCATACGGCAACAGGAAAACAAACAAGGACAACGGTTTTGCTTTCTTTACTGTTGGGGCCAACGGGGTTTTAATGTAAAGTCCCGATAAGAGCGACATCCTGTGGTCGTGTTGGGTACTGCAGTCCACGTTTCAAAACAAACCAGTCCACTCTGAGCGACTGCTAACAGCTACGGATCAGCGCCAGACTGAGAGCGTGAGATATTTTAAAGCCGACTGTTTGTTTCTAACTCATTTGCTAGCATAGTTAGCTCAGCGTTAGTGTCTAGCCTTCTTCAGCTGATATGAGAGTGAAACAAAAAGATGCTGTGGCTTTTTAGAGGTACAAGGAATAGCTTCTGGTTTCCTCCGGTGTAACGTTTTATTTAGGGACGTAAAATGCTTCTGATCTTTTTGTTAAAAGTAAAACTGTCGCAACTTTCACTGCTTTAATCTCCAGTGCTGGTTTCTTCATTAAAACATCAGCAGCTTCTAACACCAGAGTAGATATTCACATATAGGGAGCCTAAGCCACGCCCACCTACTTCCGCACCACGGGTCACCAGAAGAACAAGAAATAAATGCAAGTCAACGGGGCTAAAAACGTTATTTTCTATCTGCTTGTTATGTGCCACGGATTTCACATAAGCTGTCTGTGAATTTTAAAGAAGCACTTTGGTACCAAGAACGCGCTTATTTCTGAACAGGGAGAAACAATATTTTAGGTGTTGTGTGAAAATAAGTCCAGGACTACAAATGCGCATCACCAAAGTGACGTCATCGAACCAGACACGGAGGAAACGGAGGGAAAATGGCTGGAAGTTCAGCAAACTTCCCACAGGAGGAAAGAACCACCATGAATCTGGTCATGTGGTGAGTAGCAGCTACACTAGGGGGGAGGAGCTTATGTGGTGACGTCACATATGCAACGTGCCGATTTCTGGTGTGTAGTCATGCTAATTACAAACTTTTACAAGCTGAAAAATCTCAAAGTACGTGACAGGCGTGGTCGAAACACCATCATTACTTTTATTTACATTACAGTACAACATGTGTGTGATCCAGGGCGTAAGGCAGAGCGGGTTAGAAAATCACGTTTTTAGCCCCGTTGACCTGCTTTCGTTTATTCATTCTTCCGGGGATTCATGAGCCGACCAGAAGGGGAGGAGACTTAGGCCCCCTATTTGTGGTTTATTCATAAAGGTGCTTATTTGGGAAATTTGAACAAGTGTCAAATATTTGAAGTCAAACGTGAAATCGGAGAAGAAATAATTCCACAAATGCGTTTTAGGGAACAGGCAAATACCCGAACCCTCTAGTGCTCCTGGGTTTGTGTTTAACGGGTGCCAATGATGACAATTCTCATCATTTAGACATTTAAAGATTAAACATGAGTGTGCGGTTTGAAGCTCTTATTGTGAAGGAGAAGCACAAGACGTTGAAGCTTGATGGGGATATTGCTTCAGAAACCGGCAGCAGAGGCACCTTGTCTTTTTTAGTTTAGTCCACAGACACACAGAGCTCTGCTGGATCGGTCAAAGGCAGAACCTCAGCAGCACGACAAGGCTTCACTTCAACCGGCTCCGCTTGAAATAATCGACTAAATATCCTGGTGTGTCCAAAGTCTGACGCCGTCACTGGAAGGAATAGTCTGGCTTTATTCTGGAAAACGTATACTGACTGTTTTGCTCGACGTTTTAACTGTAATCTGGATTTTTGTCTCAGACGTGGCACCGGTGCTCCATCATACACATATCAGGTAGATATCTGAACACAGCCTGCATCTCACGGCTTCTTCTGCAGCTCAAACCGTTTGTCAGTGGGAGAGAATGCGCTCTCCTACGGACGATCCTCCGTTTGTGGCACAGCACCTGTTGTGTCTGAGGATGAGATGTGTGGAGGTTCCAGCAGCTCCATAAGCTGACAAAAATCAATATCATCCAATATAGCAATGGGTTGATCATCCCGAGCAACACACCCTGTAATAATTCCTGTCTCCCCTGTCAGGAACGGAGCTACCGGTGAGGTCATGCGTATCTGTGATGAGGAGTACTGGACAGAGGAAGATGTTTGGGAGACCAATGTGGTGGCCTTCAGACCGCGCCATGCTGCTGCTGGAGGACGGGGCGAGTGCTCCAGCAGCAGCTACTGCTGCTAACTCACAACATCACATGCTTTCACGTCAGAGGGAAACTGGCTACGATTATCTCGCCCCTCGCCGTCTCTACATTTTGTTTTATCGCCATGCTAGCTTCAACCGTTAGCTGAGCTAGCTGTGTATTTATTGTCAGGACCTGTGCCGTCACCTTCATCATGTCATGACCCTGATGTGTACTTTATGTAGTTCTCTCGTCTCCATCACCAGTCAAATAAGCAAAACGCAAATGTTCCCGTTTCTGACTGAACTTCCCTCGTGTTGCACTTTAAACACATTTTTATTCTGCTGACATGTTACATCCAGCAGGGGGCGACAGTGGTAGAGGAGTCAGGCGCCCGCCCCATTATCGGAGGGTTGCAGGTTTGAGCCCTGTCGTGATCGTTGTGTCCTTGGGCAAGCAACATTAACCCACATTACCTGCTGTCGGTGTTCGGAGGGGCCGGTGGTGCCCGTGTACAGCAGCCTTGTATTCATGAGTGTGCCCCAGGGCAGCTGTAGCTAGGATGTAGCTCATCACCACCTGGGTGTGAATGACTTGTGTTGTACAGCGCCTTGGGGGGTTGTGAAGCCCTAGAAGGTGCTATACGTTGCCCCCAGGTTTAAAGACTAAAAAGTACTTTACTTTTACTTCGGTGAGCCGCGAGACAAGCTCTACTTTACTTATGAAAGCCACTTTAGCAGCAGGCTACCTCCACCTAGCTACACCCTCCAGATTGTGATCCTTCCTGGTGAAGAACACCCCACAGAGGCTCGTAACCACCCATTACACCGGAGCAGAGAGAGTAAGTAAGTAAGTAAGTAAAAGTTTATTTATAGGGCAACTTTCTCAGATATAAATCACAAAGTGCTGTACAACATGATAAAGATCAGGGCAAATACCTCTGACCAATAAAAACATCAGAAAAACAATAGCAGTGATAAAATAGTAAATAAAATCATGAGTATAAACAAAGTGAAGGTGTGAACCCGAACAAAGCCATCTTTTTTTAACATTTAGGGAGGGAACGCCTGGATGAAAAGGTGAGTTTTTAGATGATTTTTAAAGACCTCTACAGTGTTAGAGAGACGGAGATTTGAAGGTAGACTGTTCCAAAGTCTGGGTGCAATAGTCTGAAAGGCCCTGTCCCCTTTGGTTTTCAGTCTGGTTCGAGGAACAGCCAGGAGGTTTTCAGATGTGGATCTAAGGTTCCGAGAGGTGGTGTGTGGGGATAAAAGCTCAGATAGGTAGCTTGGAGCCTGGTTGTTAAGAGCTCTATAGGTCAGGACTAAAACTTTAAACTGTATTCTGTATTCTACCGGGAGCCAGTGGAGGGACTGTAAACCTGGAGTGATGTGAGCTCGTCTGCTGGATTTGGTTAGGAGTCTGGCTGCTGCATTTTGGATGGCTTGAAGGCGTGAGAGGGAGGTGTTGCTGAGACCAGTAAAAAGAGCGTTACAGTAGTCTAAGCGTGATGACACAAAGGCATGGATGATTTTTTCCAGATCTGCAGTAGAAACCAGTTTAAGGACTTTTGAAATGTTTCTCAGTTGAAAGAAACAAGAGCGGGAGATGGTTTTGACGTGTGAGTCTAAACTTATAGCTGGATCAAAAATAACTCCTAGGTTTCTAATGTTGGCCTTGGCTGATGGGCAAAAGGAGGCAATTTCTTGCTCGATTTTTGGCTGAAGTTCCGGGGGTGCAGCGATCAGGGTCTCTGTCTTGTTAGCATTTAGGACTAGGAAGTTGCTGGACAGCTAGTTACTGATCTGGGTCAGGCAGAGTACAAGTGTGGCCAGCCTGTCCAACTGGTGTGGCATAAAGGACATATAGAGCTGAATATCATCAGCGTAGATGTGGTAGGAGATGTCTGGGAAAGACTGAATGATGCCAGCTAGGGGAAGAATATAGAATGCAAATAGTAGAGGCCCTAGAACTGAACCTTGTGGGATCCCGCATACACGTTTGGTCATTTAATCAGGAAATCCTGAGTTGTGATCTCAGAAACTGCATGTTGTCATCCAGAAATGATCAGAACAGGTTGATCTGTTGCACGTTTTCACTAAAACCCACAGTGTTCTCTCTAGATGGGCAATTAGGCATGAAATAAATCAGTAAGTGACGGAGAAATGATTCAGTCGGAAGCCTTTAGCCTTTTTCCTCCATGCAGACGGAGACAGACTCAAAACGAGTGTGTTGTTCATCAGTTATCCCTCATGTTCACTTGTTTGGAGTGTGAACATGTGTAAAGATGTACTACAATATCATTTCCATGGCACAACATGGTGCCTAATTATTGCGTTCAGAAAGAGAAGGAGGAGGTTTCCATTGAGGTTTCATTAGCATATCTGCAAGGAAGAAATGAGAAATCCGTACATCGGGTCTTCTGTGATTAAAAATGATTCATCAGAATTTATTCAAAGACTTTAAATGAAAGCGATTCATGGAGCTGATAGTCCACCTTTTCAGGACTGTGTAGAGGTACCAGTTAGCACACCAGCACAAAGCTCACCTCTGACCATTTTTTACTGGGATTGTTGAAACTTTGCCCACAACAAGGAAGTCCAGGCCAGAGCTATAAGCTGGAAGAATGAAGAACAAAGTGCTGTTGAGGCTTTCTTGTAAACATTTGGATGGCCGTTACCTTAGTGCTAGCATACACAGCTTTACCGCTTCCCTTCCTCTTCCTGGAGGTGTAGCCGTTCCTTCTATCATCAACGTCTTTTATCTTTGCATTAAAGGCACCAGTGTTGTGGTAGAGTGGCCTTGAGAGGAACATTGAGGTGCTGAGTGTAGCATCATGCGTTTGCTAGTTACCAGGAATTTCACGTGTCCTTGTGAGGAGAGAAAATGCATGAATAATGCATGAATCCTAACTAGAGGGCCACACCTGCTGGATGAGGCTTTGGCCAGCTTCTGATGAATCCATAACGCCACAGGGCTCTGATAGGATCATCAGCATTGTGCTGGATAACGGGAGGTGAGCGAGATTCTGTTGGTGACGCCGAAGCAACAAAGAAAGATTTCCAGATTTGTGCGAATGCCATCGTTTAGATATTTTTATAACTCCAGTGTTTTAAAACTGTCACTTTAACTGCTGTGGCTATGAAAGCATAAAACCCCACAGAAATACATGTAGTTGAGTCTGTTTACACACATGCACGCACGCACACACACACACACACACACACACACACACACACACACACACACACACACACACAGCTGGCTTTAAGACCAACACGGCCAGCTGGGCGTTTTTAAAACCGTCATCATTTTGAAACAGACCCTCAGAACGGTAAAAGTCTGAGTGATGGCTCTGCTGTGAATAACAACAAGTTTATAGAATAAAGTATGTTTTGTTTTTACTTGCTTCCTGCAGGCGTAACTAAACGACATTAACTTGAACATTTAGCGGTTTTGCTCCCGTCACAGATATTTGACTTTCTCTTGGCAGATTTTTTAAATACTGTCTGACTTTTACAACACGAGGTGTTGGAATAAACACGATAACTTTTAGTTCTCGCCGCCCTTCAGCGATCAAACACAGCTCACACTAGCATGGAGGATATCGAAGATGACATCGCAAGCAGCAGAGGGCGACATCGTTCTCTGTTGTCCACAGATGAACGGAGACAGACGTGGAAGCCGAACACGTCGCAAAGGTAAAAACTAGGGCTGCGACTTGATTACATTTTTCTAATCTAATTAATTAGAGGCTTTGTAATTAATTAATCTAAATTAATCGCATTTTAATCATTCAGGAAAGTGTGCTCTCAAAGCAAAACTTTTAATTAAAATTATGAGACAGAGAATAAAACATTAGACATGGTTATTACTGTAAACTAAAGCTTTTAATAAAAAAATGCATTTTAATTATTCAAATGTCACTGTGTGATATGAAACAAAACCCAAATCAACTAAAATTGATAATTACAAATAGAAAACATCTACAAAGGGTTCCTGAGCCTTTAAATAGTCTCTCTGTCTGGTTGAATTACTGAAATAAATTTGACTTTGCACCAGATTCTAATTTTTTCCAGTTTCACTGGTTTGTATAATTGGGAGTTTTTATTAGCATTTCTACTCATGATGTAGTAAAAACACACAAATAAATAATAATCCTTCAAAATGACAGTAGAACAGGCACAAATATGATCTAGGACTTAAATGTACTAACTTTTAACACCAGAGCAGGCGTGGCATATTCTGAGAATAGTCAGGAACACTAACTGGTTCCAGTTGGATGACTGGAGGATGATGGGAAGATAAAAGATCATGGTGAGGAAATAATGATCTGACGAACAGGTGAGCGGACCTTCCTTACATGGGAAGTCCTGATGTCACGTTAAGAAGGGGATGATGCAGACCCGCAGATTCACGCCTGCAGCAGCGAATCTGGTGTGATCTCCAGCCTGATCACAACTTCCTCGTTCCTCGCTGCCCCTGATGCACTTAAGCATCCGCCCCTTAGCTGATGACAGCTTCAACACACCTCGCTGCTTAATGATTGTAATGCATGTGATGTTTAGACAGACTCGTCTCAGAAACGTATAACTCCCCGACAGAATTGTTTAGAAAATCATCAGAAAAGTTTTAGAGTGTTTCTGTTTTAACTTAAACTTCTGTTTTCAACTTTAAGACACGTTGTCTGTGATTGTTTACAGAGTAGTGAGAACACGGAGCGTTCTCCCAGCGGCAGCCAGGTGCCTCTCGTTTGTCTGACTACTTTCATAAACTACTGTTAGGACACAGAATTATTCTGTCTGGTGCTTTCAGCGCTGCACAGATGTTACGTAAATGTTAAAAATATAGCTTACCGCAACTTTTGTAAAGTTTCCGGTGCCACCGGGCAGCCGCAGCAGAGACGATCTCTGAAAAATGTCCGCGACACGGACTCCGTTGTTGTCTGGAAGTTTTTTTTTTCCAAGTTAAGAAAAGAGGCGGGCGTGTTTCCTAAATCCTGCATCAGTCCAAGCAAGGCAACTTCTTTCTGTTTTTATTACGTTTTAGTAGCCATTATCACTGTGCATTGTTGTGTGCGTCAGTGATATTCAATTCAAGTTTATTTATAAAGCACCAAATCACGACAAGAGTCGTCTCAAGGACCTTCACATAATAAACATTCCAATTCAGGTCAGTTCATTAAGCCAATCAGAAATAATGTTTCCTATATAAGGAACCCAGCAAATTGCATCAAGTCACTGACTAGTGTCAGTGACTATACAGCAATCCTCATACTAAGCAAGCATAAAGCGACAGTGGAGAGGAAAACTCCCTTTTAACAGGAAGAAACCTCCAGAGAATCCTGGCTCAGTATAAGCAGCCATCCTCCACGACTCACTGGGGATGGAGAAGACAGAGCAGGCACACACACACACACACACACACACACACGCACACGCACACGCACACGCACACGCACACGCACACGCACACGCACACACACACACACACACACACACACACACACACACACACACACACACACACGGTTATATTGTGATTTCTTAGTAAATATTCTGTTTGGTGAGAGATAAACTTTATTGTATTTATCCAAGAGGATCTATAATTAAACGGGTAAAGTCAGTCTACGAGGAAGTCGTGCAATGACAAAGGTTCCGCCGTGCTCGAAATGCAAGCTGTGATTAAATGCGTGAATTTTTTTAACGCGTTATTTTATTCTAATTAATTAATCATAATCATAATTACTGTGTTAAAGTCCCGGCCCTCGTAAAAACATCTTTGATTCTTTCTGGTTCCTCACCACACACAGGTAAGGAACACTGAATGAAAGAAACACAGGTGTGGCATCTCTGCGTTCTGGTGCTGAAGACGGTTTTGTCTGGAGGAAAAGTGTTGCAACAGGCGGTTTTAGTTTGCCATGCTGACTTTAATAACTGCTGCATAACTCATTGTAAATGTGCTTTTTAAGCTCTTCTTGAGGAGTCCTTTACTTTGGTACGTCTGCAGGGTTGTTTCACACATCTGATGCTTCATCTCTCACCTGGATTCAGCTTTTTTATCCGCCACGGCCGCAAGACTCTGCCTTCTATTCCTCCTGGTTTCACATGTGCCTCAGGTGTAGCTACCTGAACATGTCAGCAGAGGAAACAGGGAGGCAGAATCACAAGAACGACCTCTAACTGACACTGATGCACCTTTTGTAGAATTATATGCAAATTGATGGCAGGAAGGTGGAGGCTGAAGAGAAAATGATCCGTTTGGGGCACCGCAGATGCACACACTGCTGCTTAACAGTTAATTGCCTTCCCTGAAGAGTCACCAAATTTTATTATAGAAAGAATAAAAGTGACTGCAAAGAGAGTGGGCTTATGCATTCATTATTTTACCTACTAAAGACGTGATGTATGGAGACGGCGGTGGCGAGCAGCGCCGGAGTCGGACGCTGTTTCGGTTTATTTAGTGAACAGAGGTCAGGGTTCTCCACTTCAGGCCATTGTTTGTGTGGCACGACCAGATCTGCTGTGCTTTAACTTCATTGATTTTCCTGCTACTTGCTCTTCAGCTATAATAACTGGATGCTTTTACGCCATGTGGCCTTATCAAGCATCACTAAAACCTGGTATTCTGCAGAATGATGAGGGCAGCCTGAGGACAAACGCACAGCAGCTCCCAGGTTAGCAGGATGTGCTTCATTCTTTGTTTTCTCAGACTGTGAAGGCCGCTTTAACTGGAGCTCAGTTTACAGCAGGTGGAGCTTCCCGTGTTGGAGTCCTGGTGCCAGACAGAGTCGGATGCAGCTCCTCAGCGCTGAGTGTGAGCTGTGTTGTAGAGTATTGAGTAAAAATGTGTTTAAGTGCGGACTGTTAACGGTGTGGAGGCGTGCTGAGCCGCTCTGGTGCTGCTGAGGGTGCACGACCCACAACAGCTGGATTAGCAGTAACGGAGCACATCTCTTACGTTTCGATGAGTAAAACCTACCTTTAAGAGGCTCGTGTTCTCCTGGATGAAAGCCCCCAGGCAGGCCCAGTGTTCACAGATGATGGGTAAACAATCCCCTAAGGAGGTGAGGCCGTGCTACCCAAAGGCAACATCAAAGATGTCCAGAGGAGCTGAAAGTACGGAGAAGTTAACATGAAAACAGACACAAGTGTGTTTGCTGCTCTGTTAATCCTCACTTTGTCTACCAAGTGAAGAACGCTGTCTTTGTTTTGAAGCTAACGCTGACTTCACAGGAAAGCAGGTTTTCTATAATCATGGTGGGTTGGTGGGTTGTGATGAACAGCCTCCCCGTGCTGCAGCATCAACTCAGGTCTGGTTCTGATCTACGGCACAGCTCACGATCCAACCTGACTTAAATAAATGCAATCGCCACACACGCCTGTGCTGTTTCCCCAGCAGTGAGGATTTCCATGCATCACTGGCCAAATGATCTTTAACGGAGGAACCGAGTGGTTTACTCTCTTCACACGCTCACGCCGCCTGAGATAAGGCTTGTCTTGTGTTTTTAGCAGATGTTTGACGTAAGGGGGTGTTTTCTGTGCCACAAAGGAGGGAGCAGTAAAGGGAGTGCAGTAAAAAGTGCCAAGGTTGACTAAGGACAGATAAGAGTCACACATTTATTATAATTAAGCAGCCGGCTCCTGCCTCTCAAGCTGTTCTATCTACTCCCATTTATACCAAAAACAATCTGCAGACTCTGCAGAAGAACACATTCATCACACCTGTGTACATGAGTGAGTCCTTGCTACGACAGCCACGCTTGTTTCTGGGGACGGTTTGGTGATTCCAGGGCTCGAGTCCTGCTCCTGGCTCACAGACGGAGTGTGAAGGCGGATTTCCAGGGGTGGTTTCTGGGGCAGGAAGCTCAGAGGCTCTGCTTTGGAAAGTTTTGCTGAGGTTTAGGGTACAGCTGGGATGGGAGTCACCTTCCTTCAGTCTGACTCAGAAGGAGTAATGAATGAGCTGCATTATAGCACCTTTCTGAGTCAGAGGACTCCAAAGTGCTTTACACTACAGCGAGTCATTCACACGCTGGTGGTGATGAGTAACATCGTAGCCACAGCTGCTCTGGGACACACAGGTGAGGCTGTCCTACACCAGCACCACCGGTCCCCTCGACCACCACCAGCAGGCAGTGGGGGTTGCCACCCTCCCTCACAGGGCGCCCTGGATTGGTGTCTGGGCTGCTGCCGTGGATCTGCTGCTGTCGAGGCAGATGGCTCCCTTGATGGCGGGTCTTTCATTACCTGTCCAGTCTGAGCTCAGCCTAGTGTTTACTGTGGTCTTTGAATGTGTCATGTAGATGTGTGTGTGTGTGTGTGTGTGTGTGTGTGTGTGTGCGTGCGTGCGTGTGTGTGTGTGTATGTGTGTGCGTGTGTATGTGTGTGTGTGTGTGTGAGTGTGTGTGTGTGTGTGTGTGTGCATGTGTGTGTGTGTGTGTGTGTGTGTGTGTGTGTGTGTGTGTGTGTGTGTGTGTGCGCGCGCGTGTGTATGTGTGTGTGTGTGTGTGTGCGTGTGTGTGTGTGCATGTGTGCGTGTGTATGTTTGTGTGTGTGTGTGTGTGTGTGTGCGTGTGTGTGTGTTCATGTGTGTGTGTGTGTGTGTGTGTACGGTTTGCACCCGTGGCAAAAGCACCGTTGTGCTGCTCTGCTGTGCGGTGGGCTTTGGGACCGATGCCGGGGTCATGCAGGAGGCTAGAGAATGACTCACTGAGCCCAAGACCTCATCAGCAGTCTGGAGAGGAAGAGAAGCTCTGGTGGAGGGGTGATGGTGCATCTGTAAAACACACACAAGAAATAAGGAGACAGGCAACTGTGCCAGAGTGACTGTACACCTTAGTGTGTGTTTTCCTGGTTGTGTACCCCCCCTCTCATTTTGCATCATTCAGGCTCGGCGCCAGCAGGCATCTAAACGTCTTCCTCTCATCACCGTGCGGATCCTCTAACCTTGCCAAGCACAAACTCCCGTTCACACTTCAGCTTTTGATAAAGTTTAATTTACCCTTGCCTGCGGGAACGACATTGTGCTTCAGTTCCTTTTATCTTGATCTGTTCCTCTGCTTCCTCAAGTCCTGCAGAGTTGGGAACAAATCCAGAACAGCGAGGATACACCTTAGGAGCACCCGGTGCAGATGAGCTGCAATTAGAGCTCAGCAGGTGAATGGCTGAATTGTGCTCAAGAGCAAAGTCACTCCGCTGCATTTGCCTGATTGAAAATCATTTCTCATGAACCTTTATAGTCTACCACCGACGGTGGGATCGCGAGCGGCTGCAGTAAACACTCAGGGGAATCTGGGGTGGCGCGTGGTTGGCATTTGTGATGCGAGGGAACTGATCACTACGTCGTCGTGAAAGTATTTCCTTCAGCTGTCATTAGAGAGCGGCGGATCTAATTCCCACGTCAGCTGGAATGTGTAGGCTGACGTACGATGCACCCAAACATATTCATGCTCCGTTCCCCACATTTTATACTTATTCATCACAATCTTGAATTAAAACCCGTTTCTGGATAATCTTCAAAAACTAAATGAAACAAAGAAAGCCCGTGTCGGTCTAGAAGGTCGGTGTTCCTTCCAGACTTTTGCAGAGTTGGAGAAGTTTTTTTGTTTTTGCTCGTTGGATTTTACTCAGCCAGACTTTAGACAGCGTGCAGAATCGGGCTCCAGTGTACACGAACATGAGTGGAAGATAACTGTGATGTAAGAAGTCTGATTTTCTATTCATCCATTAGTTCAGCTGGACTGTGGTCCACAGCAGCAAGGTCTCAGGTTCCAATCCCAGCAGCATGAGCCTGAGCAGATATTGCACGCTACTGTTCCTGCACGGAGATTCTGAAGTAATTTGTTTTTCTTTTCTGCAGATTCATGTGAACAACTGTTGTGTTGTTGTACTTTATCATGTAGTATCATGTAGTATCATGTAGTATCATGAATCATGTAGTACGGTGATGATGGAACGACCTGTATTTGATAATGTGGGCAAACGTTATCGGAGCTAACTGAACTGGGGCTGGACTAGATGAGCTTCTGCTTCTTCCAGTCCCTTCATAAACAGTTTTATGTTGCTTTTGTTTTCCTTTGTTTTTTATTCATAAGCAAATGTTAATTTTAATCCATATTTTGCCTTAGTTTATGCACTAGGAATATGGATGAGTGCATGTGCAATTTTATGTTTTTTTCATTGGTTTGAGATAAATAAAGGAAAAAAAAAGTGACCTGGATGTCCACCTGAAGCGGCCGTGGCGGCGCTTGTGCCTGCATCTGTCCTGGTGCTGTGATGGAAACGTAAGGTTTAGGTAACTTTAGGCAGTTTTTCAGGTTAAACTGATTAACACTGACGGACGACGTACTGCTAAATAAGCTGAGGCATGAACACATGATCCGACTGAACAGTAGAAACAACAACAGAAGATGTCTAGATGAGAGCCTGCTCTGTTACAGCGTTTTATAAACGAGCACCATAATCTTGTTACTGCCGGGATGTCCTTGCACCAAAGCGGTTGCTGGAGAATCATCTCTGGAACTGAGTGCTTGTCATCATAAAAATACATCATTTAAATGTGACGTCGTCTGCAGTTTAGAGGCTCGTGAAGTTTATTTCAGCTGGAGCTAAATGTGCCACCTTAACTTTGAAAAGCCATTCATTCGACTGCAGCTGCACCTTTCTGCAAAAGCTCAGCTCCTGCAGGCGTCGCGCTGGAGTTTAGAGTCGAAGAGAACCTGTTAGAAAACAGTTAGTTATTACTGGAGCTGGAGACCAGACTGCACGTCCAGACATGGACGGGATTTTAAAAACTGAATAGCATTATTAAATATGGTAAATGGCCTGTGTTTGATACAGCGCCTCCTGGAACCCCCCAAGGTGCTTTACAACACAATCAGTCATTCACCCATTCACACTCTGGTGGGGATGAGCTACGATGAGCAGCCACAGCTGCTCTGAAAGAGGCACCACCGGTCCCTCCGACCACCTCCTGCAGGCAAGGTGGGTTAAGTGTCTTGCTCAAGGACACAACAGCAGCGACAAACTGAGTGGGGCTCGAACCTGCAACCTTCGGATTACGGGTCGAGCACTTAACTCCTGCTCCACCATCAGCCCTTTACACAGTAAAGAGACTGGATATTATACAGAGTTTACCATCATAAATCAACCCCTGAGCAACAGCAACGTGCACGTGTGAACCAGCAACCGGAGAGCAGTAATAAATATTTATTCGATAACAAGGATGGATGGACCACACTTAAGCTGATTAATCAGCTAAGCTCTTGCAATAGTTGGAGCTACGCCTCCATTTAAGGTTTTGTGTGTAATATACCAAAAGTGACAGCGTGTGAGTTTGATTAATAGTAGTTTACCAGTTAGTTAAGAAAACACACCCGACTGGCTCCGACTGGCTGTAGGAGCTATGTCTCATTAGCAATCCTCTAAAAAAGTTCCTCCTGAACAGAGCAGGAGGTGCAGACGACAAACGGGGACCCCGTGGTCTAAATGTCGGATTTTTGTTCGTCACCAGGCTTTTCTTTAGACCAGGGTCCTTCTGCCTTCACGCCTTGCGCTCACGTTGTGTTTTACTGTCGTTTTTCATCTAAAGCTCAGATCCAAACGTTTCTCCTTCAGGACCCTCTTGACCGTGTCCAAGACAAGCCAGGAACCACAACTCCAGGCAGTCAAGATCCAGGTGAGTGGTGCAGGAAAGGAAGTGTGAAGGGGATATGGACAACCGGCTAGGAGGATGGCAGGTGAGTGACAGAGAGGGAGGGCAGGTGGAGATCTGAAGAGCAGGATGTGACTGACGAGCCGAGCTCCAGTCATTATGGGAAGGATGAAGTGGATCGGAAACAAAATTGGAAAACAAATTAGATAAAACATGTTTCATGCCTCTTAATGTTCTGACACAGCCTGGCTATAAATATAATAAAGTTAGTCAGTTGGGTTCACTAATGTAGCAGCAAGAGTCATCTCAAGGCGCCTCACACAGTAAAACATTCCGGTCGCTGGTTGGATGGGAAATGCAAAATGCTGCTTGGTCAAAATGGGCTGAAATGTGATGTGTTGGTAGGGCTGGGTGTCGACACTCAGGACCATCTCCCTGGGTCACGGGGTCACCATGGTCAGAGCCCGCGGGTCTCTGCTGCCTCGGTCCATGGCAGAATGAGATCCTCTAAATTCTCATCTCAGCTGATCTCATATTGTTCAGGTTTTAAAGACGTGACACGGCCAAGATGGTGGCGATTGGAACCGCCCACTTGGATTTGAGTCAAAGCCTGATAAACCAATGGGTGACATCACAGATCCATCATTTTAACAGTCAGTGTTCATCACACAGTCCCGTACTCAGCACCAGAACCCTAACCCTGGTGTGGGAGGTTCTCCGCTCAGTAACATAAGAGGAGGAGAAACAGCCGGCTGCTACCGCTTCAGCTTTAGGACAAACTACCAGAGTTGAAAAAAAGAAAACATAGAAAGCGGTGACCGGTGTTTAGCGCTATCTCGTGTCCTCTGGGACCGCGGGTTTCCAGCTCCGGCAGACGCGTCTGAGGGAGATGCTCAAGAGAAGGGACACCCGTGTTTTCAGTCAAACCTAGACTGTTTAACAGCTTTAATGCTGGAATATCCTAGAAACACACGATTTTACGCTAGAAGCTACCCAATGAGAGTAATCATCTAGTGGAGTGAAGTCATCCTGCTGCTCCGTATCCCCAAGAGGAAAAGAGGAGACCTGCTGGAGGAGACGCCCACCTGCAGGAAGACCGGTTAGGAGAGCCACTCACCTGAGATTAACACAGTGGTCCCATTTCCCTCTAAACCTGCGAAGGACAGCTTCTGCATGCTGGGTGTCCCAGTGCTGTAGGAAGCATCCTGCACTGATCCCAATCCTAAAAAGGTCTCGTCCCTTTGTCTGCATTCAACAGCTTTTTACAAGTCACCATATTGTTTATGAGTCTCAAGCAGACGGTTTTGGTCCAAGTAAATAAACACGTAAGTGGCTTTCAAGGCCCACTGCAGTTTGACCACTGCCCTGAGGATCCAACTGAAGGTAAGGAGTAGAGGAGGACAGCAGCGAAACAAACCCTGTTCCAGTTGCACCAGGTGTTTGTGTCCTACAGAAACCCTCTGACTGTAGTTGCTAGCTCTGAGGAAGACGGACCGACTAGAGAACTGTTGGACTTGGACTGTTGGGTTTCTTCTGTACTCTCAGCCTTCAGAGAGTACAGACGCTTTTTCTCAGCTCCCTTATCGGCTTCCCCAAGGCTCTTGTCCTGTCTGCCTACAGAGCACTTCTCTGCATTTCTCCTGAAACCACTACTCGTTTTTTTGGAAATATGGACTTAATTAGCTGGTCATTCAACGCGATTGACAAATTTTTTTCTATGATGAGAACGGAGAAGGGGGCTCCCACCTGTCCCGAAGGGACATTCGCATCGGGATATGCACTCGATTCTTGGGAGGTCTGGCGAATCGTGTGCCTCTCTCAGTTGTCCATCGAGGACGTGGAAGATTTGTGGATGTTCGGCCTGATGATCACTGGATTTCTTCTGATTGGAGTGGGAGGATATCTGGTTTTCTGGAAATTTGGGAAGACGGGAGCGATTGGAGTGCGACCCGTGCCCACGGAATGTGCCGCTCGTGCTGTGACCTCACAGACTGGGACGTTACTCGAGGTGAACCGTAAGCTGGACAATGTCCTCGCGGCGTTGCCTGTATTAGTACGCAAGATGGATTTGATCTCGGAGAGGGTCGCCGGACGATGTGGGGATGTTTAGAACGTAAAATTGGCTTCACTGGTGGACATGAATGACCACTTAGAGAGTACAAGGCAGAGAGGAAAATTATCTCTGCCTGCCCCAAACAAAGTCTTGTTTATCCCTTATCTGACACCAAGACAGCCTCTCAAGGCTGCCTCAACACTCCCCCACAAAAGGAGGAATGCTGACAGATGCTGTGTCCCGACCTTCACCCCGGCCTTCAGATTGTGACTTCTGCTGAGGTCAGCGACCTGCGGGAAACTCAATGTGCTCTCTGGTCCTCATCTCTCCCTCCCACCTGTTGGTCTGCAGCTGGTTGATGCGCCGTACCGGCAGCTCCCATTGGAGGCTTCAGGATCCCGCCCATCCCCGCCTCCCCATCGGACTCTGATGTTTGTATCTGTGCTGTTTGTGCTTTTATGTCGAGGAGTTTTTTTGTATAATAGAGTTACTCCCCGCTGGGTCTAACTCTGCTATGCCTTTTTTTTTACCTACCCCCACTTATCCTCATGTAACACCCTTTTCATCTATCTATTAAGGTAGGGCGACTCATGTTGCGAATGACCGCAGTCACCAATTCTTGTCATGTGTCTTACCCACGTATGTCTGTTCTCTGAATTGTGTGCACTGAAACTCGATTTCGTTTCTCTGTATGTCCTGCACATGTGGTAGAAATGACAATAAAAACGACTTCGACTTGGTGTGGTGACGGTCTTCTCATCTTGAATGCTTGTAAAGCAAACCTATGAATGTTAAGTTACTGTATTCATTTGTGGAGATTAGAGGGAAAGCTGAAGCAGTAAATCTATTTGGGCTGTTGCCAGGACAACAACCTGCAACACTGATCCTGTTTACACGCAGCAACAGGGCAGACTCTGCTTCTGAGGAAAGCTTTGATCGTGTTTGCAACAACTTTTTGGATTTCTTTTTCCACTGAGGCTGGGAGAGCTCTCTGCGCTGCAACCATCTGCTGGCGTAGCAGAACGATTTTCAGGGCAGGACTTTTGGATCGGACCTAAAAGTCACAGAATGTGACAAAGGTGGACGTAGTCTACTTCTGTCCTGAAATCACGTAGACAGTGCTGCAGAAGGCAGGAGTGATGCAGAAATGTGTAAAGACAGATCGAGTCCGGTCTTTGGAGCAAGAGGAAATGAACGAGGTGAAGTACAAACTGTCTCCTGGGACCGTACCGCTGCAGATAGCTTCATCCATGAGTTCAGATGAGTGAAGGATCATTTTCACACATAAGCAGTCGGACCGCCTGGTTCCTAAAACTGAGATAAACTCCTAAACGGGCAACACAACTTTTTGTCTTTTGGGACAGAAACTTGTTCAACTATGATGCAAAAGCTGCTTTAGGAGGCCCACCGGCTCACAGAAGAGACTCATGACAGTTAACTTCCAGTCCTCGTTAGACTTCCAGGTGTGTGCTTTAAATCACCGAGCTTTAAGTTTGGGTTCTGTTGGTTGTTTTTGTTTTTACCGCTGATAGATGGTTTAGCGGATTGGTGCTGGAAGCTCCACTCACCACGTCTTCAGTTTACAACGGTGACCACAATAAAGACGGACGAAGCGTCTCCACTTCTGTTTGCTGTTGGAAGTTGAAGCCAAAATATCCCGTTTCCACGTGCTGCCGTGCTCCACTTTTGGAGCCAGGGTCCGAGCAACGGGAATGTAGGGCTGGATGTCCCGCCTGCTCACCCTTGCACAGTTATGGCATCACAACAGAACCAGACGTCCCTGGAAAAAACATTAGAACATACGTGACACGCACGTGACACAACCACTGCACCAAACAGTCACTTGATTAGCGCAATGTCTTAAAAATAATCTGTTTTAATCATTCTTAATTGTATTCTCAGTCTAGAGATGTGTGTGTGGGGAGGGGGGGGGGGGGTGCTACTTAGGGTTAGGGTGACTGTCTACAAGTCATTTCACCATCCAACAATATTCTTCCAGGTCCAACAATTGCTTAAAGTTGCAGACAGTTTTCTGTCGAGTGTTTCTTTCTAAATCACAACGTCTGCGTGGAAAGTCTCGTACTCGGGTTTGTGCGGAAGCAGCCCCTGGTTCTTCAGCTGAGACGATGCAGTACAGAGGGCAGTGCCTACCCTCTCGTGCTGCGGTCTTAAATCCCCTGTTTCACATCTCAGAGGAGTTTAATGCCAGAGGATGTGGGCTTAGCTTCACCTGCAAGCATGCATTTAGTCTAAAAATGAAAACCTAGTAAGGAAAAGAAGAGCGGCCGGCTGCTGAAGCTGTTAAAACTCACCTGGTGCAGCTGTCCCCTCCCCCGACCCCATAAGGAGCAACATCCTCTGGCGAGGCAGTCTAATGCCTCATAAATGTTTTACAGCGAGATATGATAATGCGCCGACATCTGGCTGTCCGACGCCTACCCTGACTGGGCTGATCCTCAGACCAGCTCTTTAAAATATGAAGAGATTTTTATGCCAAAGACACATTTTTCTGTTTAAATGATGAAATTTCATCATAAAAATGTCAGCATCGTCGTTCCTGATCAAAAGAAGAAGAGGCGTGTTAACGTTCCTGATCTTTCATCATGAAAATGAATTGTGTTCAAGTCTTTACATGAGATGCATTTAGGGAAGATGAGTGTAGACGTGTGTGTGTGTGTGTGTGTGTGTGTGATGGTGGGGGGTCTGAAATTATTGCAGATAGAAGCAAATCTCTTCCCTTTGATCTCAGCAGCCATCAAAGACATGCGTCCTCCTACAGCCAGACACCAGCTGCATGCGCTGGTTTCATAAGCTTGGAGGACGTCAGACAAGCATCTCCCCCTTTCTCCGTCAGCGGACAGTAATGTGTGCTCAGGGAGAGCGGGATGCGGCTGCCAGTCTCTGGTTAGTGGTTAAAAACTCAAACTAATTAAACCCGCCCACAATGAGAGCCACACTTAGCATTTTTTCATATTTTAAATGATTTTCATGAGCCAGTCTGTGCTACAATGACCCTTTACAGGGCTAATGAATGTCACCGCAGGCTCCTTCCAGCATGAGTCCTGCATGTTTTAGATCCTGAACCCAGCTGATTGGTTTGGTTTACTGATGAATCACTCCTGTAGAAACTAATGAAGGCTGGGAGACGCTTCAGCTTTAGATGAAGGCGTTAAAAAGACAAACAAACAACGTTGAGATGAGGTTCGTTTTGGGTTTAACCACAGTGCATTAATAATGGACACTAAGGGGTGGTAAAGGCCAGTAAACCTGCCCAGCATCCCTAGAAAGTCACCATAGAACTGCTCTTTCTTTAAAAACATCATTGTGATTTATTAATATTGAGGTGGAAAGAAAATAAGGAAAATCAGCGAATTCCCAGAAGTGAATCAGGTGCACGGTGCGTTTTAAATGATGTACCATCCACATTTTCATAGTTTCTGTAAACACTTAAACTGAACAGTCAAGCACACAGAATAAATATCTTTTAGGATGCCGCATTAGTTTTTGTGTTTTGTTGTGGTCATCATATTAATCCATGAGTCTTTTTGGGTTAAATGTTTGAGTATTTTATCATTTTCAGGGCCTTTGTTCCTTGTTCTTTAGTTACTTTTTAATTCTGACTCGGTTACATAAACAAGTGTATTTTTCTGTTCCTTTAACCTCCTCATTTCATTTTTGCAGTCACACGTTTGGGTTGTTTTGCTCATGTGCTCACAGTAAACGTCAAACCCGCCACTGTTGCAGGAAATTAGCATGATTGTCCGTCAACCACACAGCAGAGGAGCTCATCAAGTAAACGTTTAACATCATGCTTTAGATATTCTGACCTTTGACCCAAGATGTAAAGACATTATGTAAAAATCATGATGATGTACACAATTAGAAACCATGAAAGTTTCTAATTGTGTACCGATCCTTTTAGACTAATGTCTGAAACTGCTCTGTTAGCAGTGACAGAATCCTTAAAAGAAGCTAGAGCGACTGCCAAATCCTCAGTGCTTATCCTGCTCGACTTATCGGCTGCATGTGACACTGTCAACCATGGCTTCCTTTTGTCCACACTCTCTAGCATGGGCATCAGAGAAAGCACACGCCTGGTTTGAATCGTACCTCACAGGATGATCATTCAGTGTATCTTGGCTTGGACAATTCTCTGCCGTGCACCATCTTGCCACAGGAGTCCCCCAGGGCTCTGTACTAGGACCTCTTCTCTTTGCCATATACACCACCTCACTGGGTGAGATCATTCGATCGCATGGCTTCTCCTACCACTGCTATGCAGACGACACCCAGCTCTATCTGTCATTTCCACCGGACGACCACACTATCTCAGCATGAATATCAAACTGTCTCTCTGACATATCAAAATGGATGAAATCCCACCATCTCCAACTCAACCTCTCTAAAACTGATCTACTTGTCATCCCAGCAAAACCATCCATACAGCACAATATCTCAATCCAAAATGACTTCCTATCTCTGGCTCCTTCAAAGGCTGTTCGAAATCTGGGTGTTGTGATTGATGAACACCTGGCCTTTAAAGATCATGTTGCCTCTGTTGCTCGTTCATGCCGCTTTGCGCTGTATAACATACGAAAGATCAGACCATACCTAACACAACATGCCACCCAGCTCCTGGTGCAATCTACTGTCATCTCCCACCTCCATTACTGCAACGTCCTTCTAACTGGTCTTCCAGGCTGTACTGTGAGACCTCTTCAAACGGTCCAGAACGCAGCGGCGCGTCTGGTCTTCAATCAGCCAAAAAGAGCACATGTCACCCCTCTGTTCATTGAGCTCCACTGTCTACCGCTAGCAGCACGCATCAAATTCAAATGGCTAACACTAGCATACAAAGTCCGAGACGGTACGGCTCCCATCTACCTGAATCCTCTTGCAAAGGCTTACGTCTCGGCCCGGCCCCTCCGGTCATCACAGGATGGTCGGCTAGCAGTGCCTACACCACGCTCAGGACAATCCAGACTCTTCTCATGCATCGTTCCACAAATGTGGAATGACCTTCCAAGCACTACCAGAACAGGAGCTTCTTTTTCAATTTTCAAGAAACTCCTGAAGACCCTGCTCTTCAGAGAGCATCTTCTAAACTAGCACCCTCCCTGCACCCGCCCCCCTCTCTACTGTCCACTCCTTGTTCCCTCCTCTCCATGACTGATGTCCAGTTGTTGTTGTTATTGTTGTTGTTAGCCTCAAGGGCAACATGCTGATTATCACTTGTAAATCGCTTTGGACAAAAGCGTCTGCTAATAGCTAATAGCTCACCTTGTTGGTGACGCGCCCTCAGCTTTAGCTCAGCTGTAGCCTGTTGGCAATGCTAACAGGTTTCATCCTTTAACGGAGGAGACGACCAAACGAAGAGATGTTTAAAGATAATCCATGAGCTAAGTAATGGAAGTTTACCCAGCCGTTTGAAGAGGACCTGGCCTGAACTTCTGTCTTCCAGGTTGTGGTGTTCACGCGTTCCAGCGTTGGGTTACTGGTGTACGGTGAAGCTTGTAAATGAGGAGCAGCCCTGGACTCACGGTTGTTGGTTTAATGTTAACCTTTGATCTTTGAGGCAGTGTGCTGAGATTCAAGCTTTTCAATTCAAGTTTATTTATAAAGCGCCAAATCACGACCAGAGTCGTCTCAAGGCACTTCACATAATAAACATTCCAATTCAGGACAGTTCAGAAATAATGTTTCCTATATAAGGAACCCAGCAAATTGCATCAAGTCACTGGCTAGTGTCAGTGACTTTACAGCAATCCTCATACTAAGCAAGCATGCAGCGACAGTGGAGAGGAAAACTCCCTTTTAACAGGAAGAAACCTTCAGAGAATCCTGGCTCAGTATAAGCAGCCATCCTCCACGACTCACTGGGGATGGAGAAGACAGAGCACACACACACACACACACACACACACACACACACACACACACACACACACACACACACACACGCGTCCACTTACAAAGACTAGGCCACCACCGCGGCTTTCATTCAGAACAAAATATCTCTGACTTCCCAGCCGGGAGACTGGACGTGTTGCCAGTCGGGGACCGCTCGCTCGGGTCATATCAATATTTCATGTGCTGTGATTTTTCAGGACTTACCCTGGATCAGAGGCATCTGTATGTCATTAAATGTGCCCTGCTGAAACCAACAGGCTCATTCTTAGTTTAGATGTCAGCAACAGTCAGGGCGTGTTTTTCAACATTAAAAATGAATAAACTAAAAAACTGAAATCAAAATGAGTTTTTCTTCTACATCCGTTTCCCTCCAAGGCTGGAAGCAGGACGTGTGTCTTGGACGGATCTGCCAAGTTCAGCAGAAAGATACGACACGCCCTCCTAACTTTCACTCTTTTTTCTCATTCATTTTTAAATAGCAGCTCTAATAATGCTGATGGCCTCTTTCTGTATTCAAGAGTGGCCTTGCTGTGGGTAAACCTGCAGCTTTTGGCGTCCAGGTCTGCGTGTGAATGCTGGACATGTTTCTGCAGTAACAAGTCACTTGTAAGAGAATAGAAATAAATGTAAATTCAATTACCCTGCTCTGTTTTTGAAGCCATTCGGGCGATATCGGGTGTGTACATGGGGGAATTGCCGTTCAGCTGACATTGATTAATTATGCCACACACAATTAGCCCATCAAATCGAGTGTGTCCTCCTCTCCTGTGGAAAGGTGATGTCAGAACGCTACGGGGCATTAAGCAGTAATGTTCTTTGTTTCCTCACCAAGTGAAAGAGAAGAGGAGCGCAGGGGGGGGGGGGGGGGTGTATTTGCCAACACTTTTGTGTTTATAGGGAATTATGCGGCCTACGGGGCAGAGAGGAGGCCAGCCGATCCTTTTAGACTAATGTCAATTTTGATAGCATCACCGTTTGCTCTCCTGGCAGGGACGACAGGCTGCTCACCGTCTGTGGCATCGCTGTGGCTGAGAGAAGGAGTGACAGTGAGAAAAATCAGGAGAGGAGGCAGAGTTAGCCGTCCTCATCGCTCAACACATCTAAATGCAAATGACCTCTTAATTCTTCAGGTTTTGGTATAAATAATGAAAACACCCTTAAAGGTGCAAAGGTAAAATAAAGTGCAGTTTTACACAAAAGACAATTTGCAAAACTGCAACATGGACTTCTACTGAGACTTAACAAAAATAGAAATGCTGCACTCCCATTGGTCCTGAGCTGAACTCACAGATCTGAAACGTTTTCTGTTCACACCAAAGACCAGTTACTCTCAGTTATTCTTCACAAATGTGTCAAAATCTGTGAGCACCTCTGAAATAATCCACCCCAACTCAAAGGTGTGTGTGTGTGTGTGGGGGGGGGGGGGGGGGGGGTAGCTGGTGCGGCCACCCTTTGCCTTACGCAGTTCAGCACATCTCCATCACTGATCAGGTTGTTGATGGTGGCCTGACGGTGAAAAGCTGTCTGAAGCTGCTGAATGTTGGCAGAACCTGGAACACGCCGTCGTACGCCGATCAAGCACACGCCAGGTTCTTGACTGGGACCAGGAAACGGGACCACATCAGTCCGGTTCTGGCCTCCCTGCACTGGCTTCCGGTTTGCTATCGCTCACAATTCAAAATCCTCGTCTTTGTTTATCAATTCTTCCAGGGTGGTGGTCCCCCCTATCTGGCCACTCTCCTGAACAAACATTCCCCATCACGCGCTCTGCGCTCCTCTGACCAAGGCCTGCTCGCTGTCCCTCGGTCTAGGTGTCGTACTCGTGGGGACCGGGCTTTCTCAGTCCAAGCACCGTTACTCTGGAACCAGTTGCCACCCTCAGTTAGGCTGTCCCCTTCTCTGCCAGTCTTTAAGAATCACCTAAGAACACACCTCCTCCGCTTGGCGTTTCCTGAACATGTTTGATTTTGGCCTCTTCTATGTTGAATTTATTTCAGTTTTCATTGGTTCACTCAATCCATCCACTCAATCCAAATGTGTTTCACACATTTGTCCTGGACCAGAATGTTTAACCTATTTTGTAATTTGAATTGCTTTTATTTTTGATTTATTCAATATATTTACCTTCAACTGAACAATGTTCAGCGCCTTGGGCTTCCTGACAGGGTTGCGGAAGGCGCTTTATAAATAAAGCTTTGATTGATTGATTGAAACACGGGTGACACGTCTGGTGAGGATGATGCTGGTGCACAGGTCCTTGCATTATGGGGCGTGCGTTATCCTGCTGCAACATGAGGTGATGGTCGTGGACGAATGACACACTAATGGTCTCTGTGCACCAGTAAAATACACCTGTGTTCACTGTCAATAACATACACCTGCCCATACCATAACTCCACCACCACCAACAGCGTTGGTGTCAGCAAACCCCCACCCACACCATGTGTCCTGAACAGTGAAAACTGGGATTCATCCGTGAGAAGAACACCTTGCCAACGCAGCAGTTGGAGCATTTACCCGCTCAAGTCGGCTCCAACAACGAACTCCTAGTTAGGACCAGACCCGATGTGGACGACAAGCATGCAGATCAGCTTGTTTGAGACGGTTAGACGATTTGGGTAGAAATCCTTTGGTTATGCAAACCAGCAGCAGCTCAGGAGGTAGAGCAGGTTGTCCAGTAATCGGAAGGTTGCAGGTTCGATCCCAGCTCTGGACAGAGAATTCTGCTGTTGTGTCCTTGGGCAAGACACTTAAACCCCCTTACCTGCAGGTGGTGGTCGGAGAGACCGGTCGCACCTGTGTTCAGCTGCCTCGCCTCTGTCGGTGCACCCCAAGTTAGCTGTGGCTACACTGTAGCTTATCACATCAGCGTGTGAATGTGTGAGTGTGTGTGTGTGTGTGTGTGAATGGATGAATGATGCACTGTAGTGTAAAACGCTTTGGAGTCCTCCGCACATGAGCGGGTCATGAGTCATCATTTGTTGCTGCAGCCGTCCAGACGATCATGGAGGTGAACCTGCTGCGTGAGAAGGTCCTGGGCTGGAGGGTCACAGATGGTCTACGGTTGTGGGGCCAGCTGGACAAACCGCCAAATTCTCTGAATCGCCTTTGGAGACGGCTTATGGTGGAGAGATGCACATTCAACAGCTCCGGTACACGTTCGTGCAGTCAGCAGGACAAATCCACGAGAAGGGGACACGTGTGGCATTGTGCTGTGTGATCAAACGGCACTTTCCAGAGAGGCCTTTCACAGCGGCCAGTCGAAGTTCTGTTCTGGCATTGCAAACCTCACACACAGAACACCGTGGATGCAACAAAATAAATCAGAAATGATTCCCATCTGAGCATTTTAGCATTATTATTATATTATATTATTATATTATTATATTAGCACGCTGACTGTGGGCCAGCATTCTAACAGCGCGCTGAAGATCTGAAGTTCAGAGTGCGTCTGTCAGAGGTCAGGCGCGTTCCAGCGGAACCACGGCTCACGGGTGCACAAGTGAGCACATCTGGGCTGGGCAGAAGTCATTTTACAACATTGGTTTAATCAGAATCAGAAAAGGTTTGTTGTCACTGTCATTGAACAAACAATTCACAAACTAGGAACTTGCTTCGGTACTAATGTTCTACATGTAACATGAATACTAATAAGATTAAAAATAAAATAAAATAGAATAAAACTAGAATACAACTTTCAGCTATAAAATGTGTTATTATTGAATGAATGAATGAATTATGTTAGTGAATTATTGGCATGTGCGTTATTGGTGCTATTAAATAACACCAATAACGAGACGCGGTGACTGGAGCGGCTCATGGAGCTGTGCCACACACACACACACACACACACACACACACAAACACACACACACACACTCAAACTCCGGCGTGCCGTCAGACTGAAGACAGAAATGAGCGCTGCCGCCTCCGTGATAAAAACTTTTAAGAGGTTTTATAACGTTTTTCATTCCAGGTCAAATTAAGACATTAGCTTCTATTTTGGGATGACGTCTTAAAGTCGGGTCCACTCCAGCCAGTGACTCCTCATGAACCTGACTACAACTCATGTTACTGCAGCATGTGTTGTTCCAGTCCGCGTGGCAGCGGATCGCAGATTCAGCCACACCATAAAACAGCAATAAGTCGGTCTGAGGCAAAAGTGAACCTCATGGCTTTTCCATATTTTCGATTACGCACAAGTAGGTGATCAGCTCAGGTTTACGCAGAGCAGAAGGAAGGAGAGCGCTCTGGCTGCACAGGTTAAACGTTCCTACTTTAAGAAAACCATTAAATTGCATTGTTTATGTGCTACCTGGGCACTCTAAATATTGATTTAAAATTAAATCAAAGGAAATTGTAATGGTATCGAATGTTTATTAATTACTATTTTAAAAATACATAAACATAAAAATGAACGTGATGGGGAATAAGGTCGATCATATTTTTTTAACCTTGTCTGTCGAGTGACTGTTTAGCATGATGTCTGATATAAATATATTTATATATATTTGGATATATATATATTTGGATATATATATTTGGATATATATATATATATATATATATATATATATATATATATATATATATATCACCTCACATCCATTTTCTGCCATTTCATTTATTTTCATAGCAACGAGAAACTTTTCAATCAACAGAAATTCATCTGATCTCTCATCTGGAGTTGTTAGAACTGCCTTCATGTGTGACCATTTGCTGTTTTCAAAATGTTTGTTCAAAAGAAAAAGAACGCTGATGGTGTGTCCCGGCTGTCGTTCGCTCATTTCAACTGTCTCTAACAAAAACGAAGACGCTGAAACAGAACGCCTGTAGCCTTCCGGTGGAATTCTGCTGATTTTCCCTTTAATGTGTAACATGGAGCTCCACCCTCCTGTGGGGTCACAGATGAAGGCTGGAGGAAGTGTGTGTGATATTTGCCAGGTTTCAGAGCTGTGATCAAAAGTTCATGTGCAGAAGGATGGAGCATGAGCTGGCCACCAGCTAATCTTTACGGCCGTATTAAATGACACGCTCAGATGAACGTAGGATTTTATGGTCACGCTGCTTTCTCTCGTGCAGATGGCTTGGAGGCAGAAGGTCTGCTCTGGTGTGGAGGGGGATGGTTGTTTGATGAGATAAATGCTAGCCTCCTGTCATGTTGCCTCTCCTCAGGATAGAACAATAACTCCCCAAGGCTAACGCATGTATGCACGTCTGCTCAGGCTCGCTAGCACACCTGCTTTCATAGAACATTCTGCCCAACACCAACGAGCCAACCTGGATAAATGTAAAGAGGCCAGATCATCCTACCTTAAACGCTCGAGAGCAAAGGTCGGCTCAGCATACGATAAAATCTTACTGTTGGCAGAATCCACACGTCATTAATCTTAAATAGGAGTTTTTTATCAGCCTGTCTTTGTAGCCTGGAATAAAACAGCCCGTTTCTGTCAACCCCACCTCCCGCAGCCTAAGCTCCGCCCACTAATGACGTCACCCACAAAGCATCATGGGCCACCACGAAGCAACAAATAAGAAAGCGTCGTTGGAAGCAGCGCTGACGCTCCACCTGACCCTGACCCCACAACAAGTGCGCTTCAGGCATTCAGCCTTTGTGTTGGGTCCAGAGGTCTAGTGGTAAAGGGTCTCCGGTTCAATTCCCGGTGTCATCAGTAACTTATTCAGCCAGCTGGAGCAGATTTCACCTTTTTATACATTTTGGTTTAACTGATTATTTTCTGCCAAATATTTTGTGTCTAAAGATGTTTTAATTCGGTCCTTTAGACGGGACGCAGAGAAGGGAGATCTGTGCATTACCACAGCTCCATCCATCCATCCATCCATCCATCCGTCCATCCATCCATCCATCCATCCATCCATCCATCCATCCATCCATCCATCCGTCCATCCATCCATCCATCCATCCATCCATCCATCCATCCGTCCATCCATCCATCCATCCGTCCATCCATCCATCCATCCATCCATCCATCCATCTGTCCACCCATCCATCCATCCGTCCATCCGTCCATCCATCCATCCATCCATCCATCCGTCCATCTGTCCACCCATCCCTCCATCCATCCATCCATCCATCCATCCATCCGTCCATCCATCCATCTGTCCACCCATCCATCCATCCGTCCATCCATCCATCCATCCATCCATCCATCCATCCATCCATCCATCCATCCATCCACCCATCCCTCCATCCATCCATCCGTCCATCCATCCGTCCATCCGTCCATCCATCCGTCCATCCATCCATCCATCCATCCATCCATCCATCCATCTGTCCACCCATCCATCCATCCGTCCATCCGTCCATCCATCCATCCATCCATCCATCCATCCATCCATCCGTCCATCTGTCCACCCATCCCTCCATCCATCCATCCATCCATCCATCCATCCATCCATCCCGGGTCTTGGGGGCAGTAACCTCAGCAGGGAGGCCCAGACTTCCCTCTCCCCAGCCACCAGGGCCAGCTCTTCTGGGGGAACCCCAGAGGAGCTTTGTCCACAAAGATAGACAGAAAGTTTTCAGTCTGCAACAGAGTGGATGGAGGATGTAGGAGAGGCAGGAGACACAACGCTGCTGATGGTGTTAAACAGCACCTCGCCTCGGGGTTCCACTATATCAAATACAGACCATTTACCGTTCGTGTCTGCCTGGTGTTGGGACTCTGGACCTCTCTCCCCTGAGCCTGAGATCAGTGGACTCTGTGGTCTCCTTTAAACTCACCTGTTCAGGCTTTGACCTTCATCACCTCCCTCTCCTTGTTCTGCTCTTATTCCACCTTTCCCCACAATCCACTGATTTTCCTTCTTCCAATTAATTGTATCTCTACCTTTCATTACATTATTATTATTTGTTAATCACAATTACATTTTTTCTCATTAAACATTATTAGTCTTTTTTTATCTTTTTTATACTTTAATTGTTTTTATTTGCTTATGTGAAGCGCCTCCTGAATTTTATCTTGAGCGGCGTTTTATTAAAATTCCTTCCTTCCTTCCTTCCTTCCTTCCTTCCTTCAGTTTCTTTGATGCTGATATTTTATCAATAATAATTCTTAATTTCTTATTCTTCTAATCTCAATTTGACCTCAAATGACATATTAATGATAATAACGAGTTGCAAATGAGCCTGTAGTAAATACCAACTTTGTAAAGGTGTTACTTGTTCAGACATCCTGATTCAGCCCTGATTATTCTGGAAGGTGTTACCATGGTGATTCTGAGTGTGACTTGCTTCAGCAGCTCATTGAGATCAGCATCATGTGGTTTACCCACTTGGGAACCCCGGACATTTAGAACTGCTCACAACATAAACGTGTCAAAAATTGCAGTTCCGTTCTCGGCCACTAGGGGCAGGCACTAGAAGTGAACAAATCCTCATTGACTCCCATGTTAAAATGCCAATTTCACAGCAGAAATAAACATGTTTACAGCCTGAATTAAAACATTTCTTTATGTTTAATGGATCTGGTTTACATTCATGACAACTCTGAGGGGGTGAATTTTTCGTAAATCCTCTGTTTAAGTGGAATTTAATGCTTAAAATGATGAATAATTAGATTTGATTGCCAGGTAGCATGCTCTTCAGAGCTAGCACTAGCAGCTAGCTCCAGGGAAGGCCCCGGCCTCACGTTAATAGATGTTCGACTATTTTGACTCTGAACTTTAGCTGTGTCCTCTGTGTGTTTGTGTCTGAAAGTTAATCATGAACTTATTTGGACAACAAGGGCAAGCTGTGGTTATCGACTGGACTAAGATGTAATCCAAGCGGTTTCTGTTTCTTTTTTATCAGTAAGTAAAATTAGATTTCTGTACTTTATTTGGCTGCTTGAATGTGGAAAATACTGTGAGTTTAACAAAACACTGCTTGGTCAAAAATGGGTTATGGCATGTTGGTGGGCTGGCTGGGTACCAAAACTCAAGCTAGCTTAGCTGACACGAGGCTAACTCGCAGGGACCTCTGGGTTTTGCTGGTGCCAGACAAGCACACACGGGTCACCAAACTGGCACTCAATGAATACCTGGCACAACCCTCTCAGGCGGGCGAGACTTCTGAGAAGTCCGTTCCCATAGGACAAACAAAAGCCCAAGGATCACAAGAGGGTGAGACAGGAGCGTCACTGCAAAGGTGGACGTGTGAGCAAAGCCGTGATCAGCAAGGATGAAACAAACTGACAACAAAATACAAAGAGAAAAAGGACAAATATTTAAAAGGAATTGATTGTTTTTACTTTTGAAAATATGTATATTTTTTAATAATGTTTTTTCTCACATGCCTCATTTTTGTTTGACATCCCAACAGATTTTCTTTATCATTTAAGTGCAAACATAATCCCAAATTCTCTGTTGTCAGGCTTTGCAATGTGCACTCCAGAGTCAGTCTGATTCCTCCAGAGAGAAATATTGATTTTATGTTGAATATAGAGCCACCGGGGGGCTTTCCTAACACACACATGCACACACACACACACACACACACACACACACACACACGCACGCACGCACACACACACACACACACACACACACACACACACACACACACTCGCACACACACACACACACGTACACGTACACACACACACACACACGCATGCGTACACACTCGCACACACACACACACACACACACACACACACACACCCGCGTACACACACATACACACACACACACACACACACACCCGCGTACACACACATACACACACACACACACACACACACACACACACACACACACACACACACACATACACACACACACACACACACACACACACACACACACACACACACACACACACACACACACACACACACACCCATACACACACACACACACACACACACACACACACACACACACACACACGGTCATATTTAATGAGGTTTTGAAGGAAAAGAGTCACTCTTTGTTTTATTAATTAGATGCTGCACACATCTGGGCCCTAGCGGTTAAATCCAGTGGTGAGTGCTGACAGTCTAACGTACGTATTTATTAATTTGGCCTCACAGGCAAACTGAGCAGAGCAGGAAGTGGAACTGTGTGGCCTGGAATAGCAATGGCTGGAGAAGAGGAACTTGACTGCAGGCACAGGATGGGGATTAGACCGGTCCCACTGAACTGAGCTCTTTACTATTAATGCCTGCACCCAGAGCACATGATTATTTAATAGCAGCTGCCTTGCACTTTAAGCTTGCCCTGATGTGTGGTGATGTCTAACAGGCTACCTGTAACCTTTTTCAAGTAATAGCAACAATACAAATGATCATTCCTTTCATTTTTCCACGTTGGGTGAACTTCTTTTACCACAGAACACAAGTGCTCCACACTCACCTCCAGCCCAGGTAGCAGACAGTAAGAGGGCCACCCTGCGACCAAGCCTCGGCTCTACGGGAAACCTTAGATCCCTCTCAAATCATCCATTAGAGACAGAGAAAAACGGAGGTCAGTGATTTCAACACTGTTTTCCCCTCCTCCACTTACCTTCAGCCATCTGCCCCCACAGCCCAGCCCACTTAACTGAACTAAAAGCCTGTGGGACGCGCCGTGAGCCTGCAGTGGACAAGGTCAAGCTGTGGCTTCTTGTTCTGTGTCCTTACCTTTCAGTGCAAGCTGTGGAGCTCACCTGAGGGACATTCATCCATCCATCCATCCATTTATTTTCATCCGCTTATCCGGAGTCGGGTCGCGGGGGCAGTAGCCCAAGGTGAGAGCCCCAGACTTCCCTCTTCCCAGCCACGTGGGCTAGCTCCTCCGGGAGAATCCCAAGGCGTTCCCTGGCCAGGTGAGAGACATCGTCCCTCCACCGTGTCCTGGGTCTACCTTTAGGTCTCCTCCCGGTTGGACGTGCCCGGAAAACCTCACCAGGGAGGCATCCTGACCAGATGCCCGAGCCACCTCAACTGGCTCCTCTCCATGTGGAGGAGCAGCGGGTCTACACCGAGCCCCTCCCGGATGATGGAGCTTCTCACCCTATCTCTACACTCTGCGGAGAAAACTCATTTTGGCCGCTTGTATCCGTGATCTCGTTCTTTCGGTCACTACCCAAAGCTCATGACCATAGGTGAGGCTAGGAACGTAGATCGACCGGTAAATCGAGAGCTTCTCCTTCTGACTCAGCTCTCTCTTCACCACGACAGACCGGTACAACGCCCGCATCACTGCAGATGCAGCACCAATCCACCTATCGATCTCACGCTCCAGCTTTCCCTCACTCGTGAACAAGACCCCGAGATACTTAGACTCCTCCACTTGGGGCAGGACCTCATCCCTGACCCGGAGAAGGAATTCTACTCTTTTCTGAATCAAGACCATGGTCTCAGATTTAGAGGAGCTGATTCTCATCCCAGCTGCTTCACACTCGGCTGCAAACCGCTCCAGCGAAAGCTGAAGATCACGTTCTGATGAAGCCAACAGGACCACATCATCTGCAAAAAGCAGAGACCTGATCCTCAGGCCACCAAAACAGATGCCCTCCACACCTTGGCTGCACCTAGAAATCCTGTCCGATGGACCCTCCTCTCCAGAACCCCTGAATAGACCTTACCAGGAAGGCTCAGGACTGTGATCCCCCTGTAGTTGGAACACGTCCTGCGGTCCCCCTTTTTAAATAAGGGGACCACCACCAAGGTCTACCAGTACAGTGGGACTGCCCCCGATGTCCACGCGATACTGCAGAGCCACGTCGGCCAACACAGCCCCACATCATCCAGAGCCTTAAGGAGCTCCGGGGAGGGACATTGCTTCATTCTTATTGACGGATTCATCAAATGTAAAATGACGTTGCACAGCTCTCACTTCAACACTAACAAAAGGAAAACTGCATGTGATGCCTGATCTCAAAGACGGATTGAATAAGGAGCTAAACTGTTAGGATCACCTGAAGAAATGAACATCACTCACCTACCGTGGCGCTGGAGTCATGACCCAATGTCACCTAAAGTCAGAAACACACAGAGGCAGCAAGCCTCATATCAGGAGACATGAGATGTTGGGAAATTATGACCTTGCAGCCATTTTGGCCCAATCTTGAAAACTGTTTGTTACGGCTGCTGGGAGCAGGGCAGTGGGACTCTGGCCAGAGCCATCTCCTGCCACCCTAACCCTCAACAAGGACATCGGTGCACCTCTGCCCCTCCTTCGCCCTTCAGCCTAAGCAGCAGAAAAGCGAGAGCTGCCAGAAGCAAAGGGGGGATGGGACCCGTGCCGTCCCCCCACATGCTCCACGTGTGTTTTATTGGCTTTTAGTGAAGGAGCTGCGATTGAAGCTCCTTGCTTTTAGGATTTTAAAGCCGACCAAGAGCCAGATCGGTGCTGGATTCCTGCTCCAAACCTGCGAGTGTGGTAAGTGGACCTTGTGTTAGAAACGTTGGAGAGTAGCTAGCTGTCTGTTTTAAACGTGAAACACCGAGCCATTACGCTGTGTTAAGTCAAAGTACGTTTTCAGAGGACCGGAGGAGCGTACACTTTAGATTCTTTTATAATAAAATCGTGTCTGACGTAGCGTGGCTCAAGGCCGAACGTTGACCTGCTTTAACATACAGGTCATGCCAACCTGACACCAGGAGGTCGATTATGAAGATCTCTGAACTTGTGCATTATCCATAACACAAGATACCTCTGAGGACACAAGACTCTTGATCTAACTTGATTGGTCCAAATCGATAAACAATAGTTGATAAAAAGAGTTGAGCCTTCCTGTAAGGTCAGTTCTAGCGAGTTCTCCCGTTCAGCCGACTGGGTCAGTAAAGCATAAGGAACCATCCTTCAAGGTCAAACCTTCTGTGCAAACCTGCAAAGCTGCTTCAGATGCAAAATGGCTCCGCCAGCTTCCAGCAGTCACCCTGAGGTTATCCCTGACCAGCGGTTCTGTATTCGAGATCGAGCTACAAGCTTCGAATACCACAGAAGTCAACTCCCTTGGCAGCCTGTCTGTACCGGCTTCTCCGACCACCCTTCGGTTCTGGCCGTGGAAGCTACTTCCCTCACGCTGCAACTTTAAGGTGCACCTGAACCTGTGACTTGCAGTAGTGACAACCATTTCTCTCAATGCTTTTGGTCTGGAGCCTGCTCGCAGGCCAGCAAACACGTCATCTAAGCCTCAAGGCGTCCCCAGTGATAGGTTCCAAGGTTTCTCTGACGCGCGGAGTCCCCCTCACCCCAGTGAGTCGTGGAGGATGGCTGCTTATACTGAGCCAGGGTCCTCTGGAGCTTTCTTCCTGTTAAAAAGGAGTTTTCCTCTCCACTGTCGCTGCATGCTTGCTTAGTATGAGGATTGCTGTAAAGACTCGGACACTAGTCACTGACTCGATGCAACCTGCTGGGTTCCTAACTTGTTACTGATTGGCTTAATGACCTGACCTGTAGTGGGACGTTTACTGAGTGAAGGTCCTTGAGACGACTCTAGTCCTGACTTGGCGTTTTATAAATAAACTGAATTGAACTGAACTGAATTGAATAGAAGGTGTACAAAAAGCTTAGAAAGCTTTTTAGTTCTTTGAGGGATTTTTAAGCATGCCTACGATACGATCACACCCGAGTTTTTCTCCAGTAACCTTTAAAAAAAACAAAAGGAGAACTTTTCTCCCCCAGGATGATGACAAAGCTGCTAGTCTGGGACTAAAATAGCAGCACATATGTTGAACTGGGCTCAGCGCTGACAGCATATAGCCTTCACATGTATTCCTCTTTCCTCCACAGTCTCATTATGGTTCCATCTGTTCCAACGCAGCGAGGAACTTACTCGACACCCAAGGCTGGAAAACAGGCAGACGTCCAACTGTGGTGTAACGCTGATTTGTTTCTTCCAAATATGAATACATTAATGTGGAAGATCAAACATTAAGCAGCAGATTACAGACTCATCTCCTCGTTAAAAAGTGAGCTTAAATAACCCGCATGCTCAGAAAACAAACGGATGATTTACTTAATTTGAGGCCACACAGACGTTCAAACTGTCCAACATCGTGTTGCATTCGTCGCTGTCTGCTGCTGTTGGCATGCATCTCAGCCAGAGTCCGTTTCTGCAGACTATGCACACGCTCTGAAAATACAGCAAACTCAAACTTGGAGCTCAGAGCTCCCAAAGAGAGCATGAGGAGTACTCACTTGAAAACGTGGAACCAGTTGGTCTCTCCTCACCAGTTCGGCAGGAAAATGATGAAATGTTTAACACTTGTCAGATCTCCGAGTGTCCAGTCAGACAAGAAGATGTTTCCAGAAGCATCTTCAGCCTGCTCTTCTATCAGTGTCGGGGAAACGTCTGCCCACCGTCTCTCATCAAAGCAGGGAGGGGGTCACCTTTTCCTGGCTTCATGTTAAGAGGCAAGAGAATTACCAGGGATGTTTCAGTCCCGTCCTACCGATACCGAGTCCCGGTCCGATACCGAGTCCCGGTCCGATACTTCAGCAGAGCGTTAAAATAAGAAAAAGATGAAAACACGCCGAGGTTTTCCTTCAGTTTTCTTTATTGGCCCATTTTTACTGTATTATATGGATTAATTTCAAACTAGTTATTTTTAGGTGTTCTCATTTTGCATGAAAAAGGCTGTATAACTAAATATTTCACTGATAGATATTTAGGTATTTCTCTCTTTCTGTATTCATGTGATTTCCTTATTTCATCAGCCAACACATCACTTGTTTAGGAAGTACACTGATAAAAACACTAACATTATGCTCATATTTCAAACTGTTTACGTCTTTATTCTTCGACCAAATTGAGTGACGCACTAAGAGAAAAACTTCTGTGATTTACAGGAAAACACTGTCAGCCACAGACGCCAGTATTGTACCGTTATTTTACAGCGACACTGTAAAGTCAACAGCATATGATTACTGTAAAAAACAGTAAAGTACTGCCAGTAGTACATTTTCTGTATTTTACCATTCAAGTAAAAACAGCGTGTTGGCTTCTGTTACTGCCAGAATGTTGGTGGGATGGGTTTCATTACAGTGTGACATTGGACAGAACAATGCTAATGGTTAGCAATAGATAGCTGTAATAATAATAATAATAGAAGTGTTATCAGTGCGTGCTACTTTCTAGAATGGTAGAAGCGCTGGTGCAGTTTTTACAGTGTACGCTTCATGGAGCCCAACACAGAAAGGGTGAGACAGACCGATGGTTCGCCGTGGCGACGCCTGGAGGGAAACGAGCTGAAGGGGAAGTAGTTTGTTACGAAGGCTGCGCATCACGCAGCCGTCTGTTCCAGCACGCAGAACCGGTGTGCACACAGCACAAGCGGCTGCTGCCTTTGCTGTCCGGATTAAAATCCCACCGAGCTGCAGACATTTAGCTCTCCGGTGGCCCGTTAGCTAAGCGTTAGCCTACTAGCTACCATGGTGTCTGAATCCTGACCTGTCATTAACTGTGTGAGGTCGGTGCCGTTTTTTCACATGAAATAAAGAAAACTGATGCAGAGGAACTTGTTGAGATTAAAACTAACGGCTAAACTCCATTTGAAAATCTCAGGATGAATTTAAAAGTCACATTTGTTGTTTTCAGGTTAAACTCTGGAACAGCAGTGGGTCAGGCCGTAGAGCGGGCTTTCCAGTAGGTTGCAGGTTTGATCCCGGCTCCGACCAGAGAATGCTGCTGTTTGCATCGTAGCTCTTCTCCACCAGCATGTGAATGGGTGAATGACTGACACAAATACAGGCCATTTACCATTCAAACCAGTCTATTTCACCCAATTCCAGTCTTTAGAAAACTGGGCCCAATTTCCGATCAAGTGATAAAACCCGGGCTTCCTTAAGAATCGCTGCAGGAAAAGCAAGCCAGCTGTAGAAATCTTAAGTACACAGTTTAGCGTGAGAGTTTGTTTACATTTACATGATTCCTCAAGTTGTTCAATAATTCAACATTTTCATTTGACAGCAGAAGACTGCTGTTGGCCTCAAACACCAGTTTGCACCATTAGCTCCTTTAAGTAATACAGCAAACATCAAGCTGGTGTATTTACCGTGAGACCTGGGATTCAGTAATCCGGTTACTCCTTCTGCCGCACCTGCTGACAGGCAGACCTGCGCCTCCACACGGGGACACATGATGAAGACTAAATATCTGCTGAAACGCTGCCTCCTCGAGGGGAACGGTGTCTGTTCTGGTGGAGCTCAGGTTTGCACTGAACAAGAAGGTGAAATGTGGGCGAGGAGCTGCCATGAAAGGCAGACAGATTCATTTCTGTCAGTTTGCTGTGGATCACTGCCAGAAATAGTCCTGTTTGTAATCTGATTACCAGTCTTTAGTGACATCACAGCCGAAGTTTACTCAAGGAGCAAGACGGTGGCTCAAGTGCACACGGTTCCTGTCCTGATTAGCATCGAGCACAGCCTCTAAACTCAGTGCTGGCTTGGCCTTGTAATCGAAGATGACCGGTTATAATAAAACGATTCATGCTTCGTTTAGACCGACCACCAGCTGTTAGGTCTACTTATGAACTTATTCCAGCTTCAGTTCAGCATCTCTAAACAAAGTGGAGCTTTTCTGGTCCACGCACCGGAAGCAGGGGTCACATGGGGAAGGAGTGATGTTCCAGAAGAGTTTAAGGATGTGAGCTCACAATGGAAAGGTCTGAACTGGCTCATCTGTCTGATCTCCGAATCCTCTGGTTCAACAGCACAGAGTTGGGACTGCTATTATTCCAGAGCGCTCTGCAGCATTCCAGCACGACTCCTTTGTGTCCCTCTGGACTTCTCTCCTCATCAATGCCGGCGTGTAACGCTACAGCTGCTGTTGACTTCTTGGGAAGCTGCTCTCACACCGACTTGACCGTGTTACTTTGGTCTAATTTCACTCAGTGGCACATGAGTAAATATTACATGAAGCTGCTGAAGCCTGCAGCCTGCAGCCTGCCCCTGGTGTGTGTCTACATGTTAACCCGTAGGTTGCATGTGTGTGCACAACTGCCTTTCCTTTGGGATGCTGAACACATCAGATCGTATATGAAACAGAATATCTGGGCCCAGATCGGCATGATATTCAACTCACACACACACACACACACACACACACACACACACACACACACACACACACACGCACACACACACGCGCACACACACACACACACACACACACACACACACACACACACACACACACACACACACACGCACACACACACGCGCACACACACACACACACACACACACACACACACACACACACACACACACACACACACAGAAAACCTTGTGAGGGATCTCTTTGCTGCATGAAGGTTTTATGATCAGATCACGAGTGACAAGGGTGTGTGAGACCTCAGACGTTCGTCATCTAAGCAGCTAAAACACAGAAACATGTGAATAACTAAAAACCTGAGGCAGGCGCTGAAGGCCAGCTTCCTTCTGAGCACGTCTCTGCAGTCATTTCTGTGCTCGTTACAAAACTAAACCTTTATACTTGAAAGCACTTCATGATCACTGTTACAATGATTGTTAATTGAATAAAAATCCCTATTAGGGCAGACACAGGGATTACTTTTGCTTGTGTGGTGTTGCTCAGCACATGAAAAACACCTCCGCTGGATTACGATGGAAGAAAGCTTCAGTGGTGGGCTATTATTGGGTCTGCATTTGTGCTTCAAAGAGCAAGGAGGATAGAAAATCTTATTGCTCACAACAAAACAAAAGCATCAGTGGATTAAAAAATCATTTCCTGTTGGAGCATTATTCACCACATCTCAGATGTACGACTCTTTGTCCCGGCGTCTGTCCTTTGAAGATCATGCAACTTCAGTGAAATGGTTGATGAGCTCGTAGCTTTTAACTAAAATAGCATAAAAATAAAAATGTAATATTAGGCTACTAATGATGTGCGGTGACAGAAAGCAGGGACCAGGGCTCGGGTTAATCTGCTGCTGTGTTGATCTGCCAGTTAAAGTATTAACCTTAACCAACTAAAACATTTGTTTTTATTTCAGGACGGCAGCAGCTCAGGAGGTAGAGCGGGTTGTCCAGTGGTTGCAGGTTCAATCCTGGTTCCCACCAGAGAATGCTGCTGTTGTGTCCTTGAGCAAGACACTTAACCCTCCTTGCCTGCTGGTGGTGGTCGGAGGAACCGGTGGTGCCGGTGTTCGGCAGCCTCGCCTCTGTCAGTGCGCCCCAGGGCAGCTGTGGCTACATGGTAGCTCATCATCATCAGCGTGTGAATGGATGAATGAACTGATTGTATAGCACCTTAGGGTGCTGCAACCCCCCCCCCCCCCCCCCCCGGCACTTTACAACACAAACACAGACCTTTTATTCGAGGTATTTTAGATAATCTGGGTTTATGTCACTGAAACAAATGAGTTACTCACTTTTTACAAGGAGAATCTTAATGTAATAAACTGTTTTCCACATCAGGTGTTGAAAACCTTCAGATCACGTGTAATAACAAAGTTTGATCAAGCTTATGCAAATGTAAAGAAACGAAGGAGGCTTCATTTGAATTCAATCTTCTTGTTTTTCAAACCAATTCAGGTTCGTCTCCATCAGAGGAAATTACAAGTCTTCAGACGCACCAACACACACGGATGAACATAAAGCCGTCTGATTTACTGCTTTGTACACTTTGTGCTGACACTGAAAATCACACTATGCATCACAGCACCTGATGAATGGGCCCAGCGAGAAGTTATAGTTAGGTTGTAACCTTATGATATATGCAGGTTGCAACGCTGCATGAAGGCTGCTTATGCAAAAGTCGGATTTCTCCGGCTGAGGCTACTTTAGCGTCCTGGGGCTTACGGCCATGCTACGGCTGAATCAGTAAATATGAAAATTATTTGTCAAAATAACAAACCATCATCCTTCTTCAACATGTAAAGAAAAACAAACACCACACACCTGCAGGAAAGCAGCAAACAGCTCTGGCTACCTACCTGATGACCTGTTTGCTGAGCTCAATCTACATTTTCCTCCTTTATTCACAAGCTGACAGAAAAGAAAACAACATTATTTTAGAAGAATTTATTATTGATAGTAAAAAAAATCACAACGGGGCTTATTTCAGAATGCTGGACGAAAATCACAACTTTCACAATTAAATGTTTGTGGACTTCATCGTGTTCGTCACGAAACGAATGAGCACAACAATGTCACCTATACAATAATAACAGTATAAGGTCATAGAAAGATTAAAATGATAAACTGCATCATTATTAGAAGAATAAAGGTAACGAAGAAACTGCAGACTTACTGCCGGCAATGCGGACCAAGCTCTGACACCGGTCATACAGGGACCTAACAGCCGGTATCAGAGGGTCTGGTACCCCATACTCCCGGAGCACCCCCACAGGGCCCCCCGAGGGATGTGGTCAAACGCCTTCTCCAAATCCACAAACACATGTAGACTGGTTGAGCAAATTCCCACGCACCCTCCAGGATCCCCCTAAGGGTATAGAGCTGGTCCAGTGTTCCACGGCCAGGACCAAAACCACATTGCTCCTCCTGAATCTGAGGTTCAACAATCCGACGGACCCTCCTCTCCACAACCCTGAATAGACCTTACCAGGAAGGCTCAGGAGTGATCCCCCTCTAGTTGGAACACACCCTGCGGTCCCCCTTTTTAAATAAGGGGACCACCACCCCGGTCTGAAAGTCCAGTGGGACTGCCACCATGTCCACGTGAGATTGCAGAGCCGCGTCAGCCAACACAGCCCCACAACATCCAGAGCCTTAAGGAACTCCGGACGGATCTCATCCACCCCTGGAGCCTTGCCACAGAGGAGCTTTTTAAACCACCTCAGTGACCTCAGAGATTTGAGAGGCCAACCCAAAGCCCCCAGACTCTGCTTCCTCACTGGAAGACGTGTTGGTGGGATTGAGGAGATCATCGAAGTATTCTGCCCACCGATCCACAACGTCCTGAGTTGAGGTCAGCATCACACCGTCCCCACTATAGATAGTGTTGGTAGCGCACTCCTTTCCCCCCCTGAGGCGCCAGATGGTGGACCAGAATCTCCTTGAAGCCGTACGGAAGTCTTGCTCCATGGTCTCACTGAACTCCTCCCATGCCCGGGTTTTTGCCTTGGCGACCACCCGAGCCGCGTTCCGCTTGGACTACCAGTACCCGTTAGCTGCCTCTGGAGTCCCACAGGCCAAAAAAACCTGATAGGATTCTTCCTTCAGCTTGACAGCATCCCTAACCGCCGGTGTCCACCAGCGGGTTCGGGGGTTGCCACCACGACGATCCTGCAACCACAGCTCAGGTCGGCCGCCTCAACAATGGAGGCACAGAACAGGGTCCATTCAGACTCTATGTCCCCCGCCTCCCCGGAACATTTTGGAAGTTCTGTCGGAGGTGGGAATTGAAGCTCCTTCTGACAGGAGACTCTGCCAGACGTTCCCAGCAGACCCTTGCGATACGTTTGGACCTGCCTGCTCTGACCGGCATCCTCGCCCACCATCTGAGCCAACTCACCACCAGGTAGTGGTCAGCTGACAGCTCCGCCCCTCTCTTCACCCGAGTGTCCAAGACATGCGGCCGCAGGTCAGATGAAACAACAACAAAGTCGATCATCGAGCTGCGGCCTAAGGTATCCTGGTGCCAAGAGCACATGTGGACACCTTTATGTCTGAACACGGTGTTCATTATGGACAATCCATGACCGGCACAGAAGTCCAATAACAAAACACTCGAATTCAGTTCCTCCCAACCACACCTCTCCAGGTCTCACTGTCCTTGCCCACGTGAGTGTTAGGTAATTTTAATCTATGTTGGGTATTTTAATTTAGCATTATTCACTATTATGTTGCATATTTTAATTTATACTATTGTTCTTATAATACCTTAAACTTATATTACCTTAAAGGAAGTCAGAACACCCACACAGAGGGATTAGATTCATAATTTAGTAAACTGTAACAAACCTATTAAACAGACAAACTCTGCAAAGTGTAAACTCTGCAGAGGGTGAGAGAATCAGACCATATAACACGGAAGCCATTTTCCTCTCACACAGGAGCCGGGAGCTCATGGAGGGGTTTTTATTGAATCCAAAATGTTCACACCCACAAATACCATTAGCGTGCAACCCCTGCCTGACCAGTTTGGAATAACGTCTTGGTCTTAGAATGCACAGGAAAACTTCAGATACTGGATCAAAATGCCTAAAGCAGAAAGGAGTTTCCTAAAACACCCAAACGTGAAAACAAATAACTAGGTCAGGGTTTTTCCTAACCACATTTAAGCAGCAAAGGTGAATGAACTCTTCACATAGACAAAGGAAAAGATTTCACAACAATAATGAACAATTAAAAATACCTAACATTGAGCGTTAAAGTCCCCCAGCAGAACGAGGGAGTCACCAGAAGGAGCACTCTCCCGCACCCCCTCCAAGGTCTCCAAAAAGGGTGGGTAGTCGTTTGGTGCATAAGCACAGCCCACAGTCAGAACCCGTCCTCCCACACGTAGGCGGAGGGAGGCTACCCTCTCATTCACTGGGTTAAACCCCAACGTAGAGGCACCAAGATGGGGGCAACTAGCATGCCCACCCCTGCTCGGCGCCTCTCAGTGGGAGCAACTCCAGAGTGGTAGAAAGCCCAACCCCTCTCAAGGAAACTGGTTCCAGAGCCAGAGCCATGCGTTGAGGTGAGTCCGATTATATCTAGTCGGAACCTCTCAACCTCACACACCAACTCAGGCTCCTCCCCCACCAGAGAGGTGACATTCCATGTGCCAAGAGCCAGCTTCTGTAGCTCGCTTCTGCACTCGCCAACGTGCCCCTCCTCCAGGCCTGGCTCCAGAGAGGGGCCTCGATGACCCACGCCCGGGCGAGGGAACACGGTTTCCATTTATATAATTCATCATAAGAGGTCTTTGGGCTGCTCTTTGTCTGATCCCTCACCTAGGACCTGTTTGCCATGGGTGACCCTACCAGAGGCAGAAAGCCCCAGACAGCTTAGCTCCTAGGATCATTGGGACACTCAAACCCCTCCACCACAGTGAGGTGGCAGCCCAGGGAGCGGTTCGCAGCCGAGTGTGAAGCAGCTGGGATGAGAATCAGCTCCTCTAAATCTGAGATCATGGTCTTGATTCGGAAAAGGGTAGAATGCCTTCTCCGGGTCAGGGAGGAGGTCCTGCCCCAAGTGGAGGAGTTTAAGTATCTCGGGGTCTTGTTCACGAGTGAGGGAAAGCTGGAGCGTGAGAGCGATAGGTGGATTGGTGCTGCATCTGCAGTGATGTGGGCGTTGTACCGGTCTGTCGTGGTGAAGAGAGAGCTGAGTCAGAAGGCGAAGCTCTTGATTTACCGGTGGATCTACGTTCCTACCCTCACCTATGGTCATGAGCTTTGGGTAGTGACCGAAAGAACGAGATCGCAGATACAAGCGGCCAAAATGAGTTTTCTCCGAAGAGTGGCCGGGCTCTCCCTTAGAGATAGGGTGAGAAGCTCGGTCATTCGGGAGGGGCTCGGAGTAGACCCGCTGCTCCTCCACATCGAGAGGAGCCAGTTGAGGTGGCTCGGGCATCTGGTCAGGATGCCTCCCTGGTGAGGTTTTCCGGGCACGTCCAACCGGGAGGAGACCTAAAGGTAGACCCAGGACACGCTGGAGGGACTATGTCTCTCACCTGGCCAGGGAACACCTTGGGATTCCCCCGGAGGAGCTGGCCCAAGTGGCTGGGGAGAGGGAAGTCTGGGCCTCTCGCCTTAGGCTGCTGCCCCCGTGACCCGACTCCGGATAAGCGGATGAAATTGGATGGAAGAAAGTCGCTGTTTTTCCATGTAATTTTGGTTCCAAATCCAATCAAAGCTGGTTCCCTTCTTTAAGTAGCTACAATCCCACGCAGGATTGAAAACATTAAAAAAAGGTAAAAATCCAAAGAGACTCGGACAAAAAGCCTGTTTTTGGAAACAAACAAACATCCATCCAGGCAGGACATCTGTTATGTGCTCTGTCCACACGTCCACACCGTTTCCATTCTCGGACACGGTGTCGGAACGAGGGATCCGCTTTGGACAGTTTTAAACTGATTCAGTATTATCAGCCCGTCCTGCAGTCACTACTCGGGCCACAGGCTGCAGTAATTAGGTTTGACTTGCATGCTTTTGCATTCAGCCTTTGTGCAGTGCATTAACATGAAGACTGTTCACCATTTCCATGAAAAGTCTGGAACGAATAATGAATATTTTTTTATTGTATGATAGGAAAAGTGAGCATTTGAAGCGGTTGGATGAAGCAGTGTGTACAGATAAGGTTCAACAATGTTTACTCAGCATATTTGTTGCTTTTCTTTTGCTTTCTATGATGGTTAAGTTACACATAATTTGGTTTGAGAGGCTCTTTTACTAGACTGTAGGCGTCTGTGACAAAAACATAAAAGACATTTGGTTCGGTTTCAATCAGCATTCGTCTCTGCTGGGCTGACAGATGGAACGGCAACCCTGATCATGTACTGTTGTGGACTTATTCAAACAAAAATGATGTTCATTAAGTGAGAAAATGATTGCATCTCATTAGCAAGGCCACTAATCAGCCCTGGACTCCAACCTGCAGCTGTGCCTCTCTGGCCGAGCGTCTGTCTGCTGCTCACGTCCACATTATCAGGAGTTACGGCTGAACATCACTACAGTCTTCATGGTTGCCACGTTGATTCTGCGTGAAAGCAGACTGGTTGAGCTAACATTGTGTTAAGTGCTGGAAGATTTCCATTCACCAGGCTTTTTATTTTCATTCAAGCTGCAATTTTATCCGATTATACTTGAGAAAAATTGTGTTGTCTTGAAGTTCTTTTGCAGTCTTTCAACTTATGTCAACTTCATAACAGCGAAAATAGCCTTGATTCACTTTCGTGTTAACTTATGCTTCGTGGGCCAGAATGAGCCCAGGGCTTTAGGTGGGCCGGTACCACTTCTCATGTTTCCCTCTCAGAGTAACGGGACTTTTTCCTCTTGACTACGGGGAGTACCGGGAGTTTTTCCACTCATTTAAATTAGTTAAAATCTGAGATTCCTGAGAAAAATTATGGGTGTTTCTCAATGTCAAGACGAGGTTCCTTGACATTAAGAAACACCCTATCTGTCCGCCTTCTGGTACACACAGCCATCCACAGTCTGCCTCTCCTAATATCAGAAGATGTGCTCCACAGGGGCGCCCCCACAGAGTTTCATAGGGGTGGCCATGGGGCCAGAGAAGATTTTGGGGTGGCACACCAAATTGATCATCATGGTAACTCTGGGAAAGTTTAGCCTGTAGTCATGCAACAAATGCTCCTTTATTCATGTTAATCCATAAACATAAACTCATTTATGGTGTGTGTGAAAAATAATGTGACTTATTAAAGAACACTGGGTCCCTGGGTGTGGCCAGCATTTTTGTAGAGGTGGCCATGGCCACCCCTGGCCACTCCTTGTGGGTGCCACTGGTGCTCCAAGATGAGCTTTTTGCACAAGAGGATGTATTCTCTCCAACGCGCCAAGAACACACTTCACTGCCGTGACGCGTGCCATGCACAACCATCATGCTACCGTCAGCAGGCAACAGAGGAATAAAGACGAGTTATCTGACAAGTGCACGTTCTGGCATGCAGCACCAGCCGGTGCCAACAGGTCCATGGCTGAGGAGGAGAGATGCATCTGATCAGAAATATAGATCTAGAGTACAAGAAGCAAAATGTCAAACAAGAGGAGGAGTCTGCAACCTGAAAGTGGGAATGCTGATAGAAAGAAAAGGGAAAAGTTGTAGGCCTAAACATCCCAGCTGCTGCCAATCATGTGACCGAAGAGAAGATAATTCTGTCTGGATGTGGACTGGACATCCCCCGATGATCAATTATTAAATGCAGGGCCGGTGCTAGCCATTTGGGTGCCCTAAGCCCAAATACTCTGTGGTAACACCACCCCACCCTTCGGGAAAAACAGTCTATGCAACAGTGTGTGTCAGTGCATCCATTTCTAAAAAAGCTTCTTTGTCTTGATTTAAGTTGAACTAAAATGATGAATTCTAATCTTAAAACAAACTAATCTTGCCTCAACGACACCACCACAAGAAATAAAACAAGTAAAATATTAAAACCACCTCTATTATTGAAAAGGAACTATTAAATGAAAATTAAAAACAGTGTAAAGTATTCAAATATTGGGGCTGTCTTAATATTAAGAAAGTGTAACTAGGACTCGTCCTGGTGCCGAATGAGACTTTGTGCACTTTCATACATCTTATGTATGCATGAATGTATGTATGCATGTATTTCTACACATCCATCTGACTTTATGGAGGGAACTAACCCTTGTTCAAGATGGGGGAAGATTTATTAGGAGGAACTTGTTAAAACCAGAAAGTCGTCCAACTCTTCTTGGAGTGCCATGGCTGCCCTGTCCAAGTGTCACACACACACACACACACACACACACACACACACACACACACGCACGCACACACACGCACACACACACACACACACACACACACACACACACACACACACACACACACACACACACACACACACACACACACACACACGCACGCACACACACACACACACACACACACACACACACCTTAACCCCTCCAGGTCAGGATGCTTGGGTGTTTAAAGGTTAACGATGTGTTTGAGGACACAACTTGAGGCTTTTACTGCGACACACTCCTCGTCACGGTCGCTGGTTTGTAGACAAATGTCATGGAGGGCTGTGGACAACCTGATACGCTAGCTGTTGAGGTAACCCAGCATGGATGAAGCCATGCTGAACGAATGATTCCGGTTTAGCTGCTTTGGTCGTGGCGTTTGACGTGTTGGGGTGACTTTAGCTCCAGCTACATTTGCTTCAGCGTTTCTGATTGGATAGATGAATGAACTGCATTGCATGATGGGACCTTACCATTGGAGGGGGTTGTTGCCTCAGAACCCAGGTTAGATGTTTGTCTTGATCAGATCCCACTGATTCATTAACACTGATTTAGCGTTTGTTAGCATGATGAAGTGGCCTGCTAGATTACATGCATGGACAGTAAACGGCGAATGAAAGTATAACAGTGTTAGTTACAGCTGATGATGTCTCCTGGTCCAGCTGGGGCCTCAGTGGTCAGCTGATGCTGAAACGTTTGCTCCCTCCCTAAACCACAATCTGACCTCACGTATTCCTGCGTCAAGCAGCTTGTTGGGTTTAGTCTGGTTTGTTAACATTTGCAGGAAAAAAGAAAACATTTGCAACAGATCGTCAAAAACTAAATAAATAAATGTCTGGCTGGCCGAGCAGAAGGCAGCCTCCCACCATTCACTTGGTTTTAGGTTTGGGACAAATGATGAGAATCTTTAATAAATCATAAAGACAAAGACGGCTGTATTGTTACGCTTGTGCATCAAAGGGAAACACAACCTGATCAGCTACCTGAAAACCCACCACTGACCCATCCTGCTGAAAGCAAACGCTTCAGTCAGTCAGGCTCAGAAAAATGAGGCAGCAACTTCAACGAGGCAACATTTTAAACGTGTCCATTAAATACGGCGAGCAAAGAAAGTACGGGGAAATGTTCAAGCTAGCAGGGGGATCTTTTAGTAAGTGCGTTTTATTTATGTAACACTTATCACAGACAGAAAACCACTAAGATCAAAACTAAATAAAGCTAAATGGTCTAAAAGCAGAAATAAATTCAATCAGGAAAAAAAGTCACAAAATTATAAAATACCATCAAACAAATGAAAGAGGATTATAAATCTGAGTTAAAATAAACAAAACTAAAGGTTTCTGTAAAAGCCCCATCCATCCTTCCTCAGCTGCTTATCCTGAGTCAGGTCAGGAGGGCAGCAGCCTAAGCTGAGTCTTCCCTCTCCCCAGCTACTTGAGACAGCTCTTCCAGGGGAATCCCAAAGCATTCCCTGGCCAGGCGAGAGACATAGTCCCTCCAGTCCGTCCACTTTAAGCACTGGGCTCTAGGACTTCCCTTTAGGTCTCCTCCCAGTTGGACGAGCCCGGAAAACTTCACCAGGGAGGCATCCTGACCAGATGCCCGAGCCACCTCAACTAGCTCCTCTCCATGTGGAGGAGCTGCAAATCTACTCCGAGCCCCTCCCGGATGACCGAGCTTCTCACCCTATGGAGAGCCCAGCCACTCTTCGGAGAAAACTCATTTCAGCCGCTTGTATCCGTGATCTCGTTCTTTCGGTCACTACCCAAAGCTCATGACCATAGGTGAGGGTAGGAAGGTAGATCGGCCGGTAAATCGAGAGCTTCACCTTCTGACTCAGCTCTCTCTTATAGACCCTTTTACTACCTACGTCATCAAAAGTTGCGCGCGCAGCCTGGCAACGAGACTGAAGGTTTCCTCATTCACACTCGATACTAAAACAGCGTTTTAAACCCTTTGTTTTGAAGTTCTGAGCACATAAAAATGTCGGGCTGTTGCGTGTATGGATGCCAGAATCGCTTCTCTTCAAGCTGTGGACTGAAACTTTACAGAATTCCGAAGGGAGCGCATCCATTTCAACTAAATCGGAGGCGTCTGTGGCTGCAGGCCATCAAAAGGGTAACTGCAGCCTTTTCTGTTTTCCCCATCCTAACACAAAGCTCAACTTTGAATAAAATTGCTGCTGCGTGTCTGGAACATCAAAATGACAGAATTAAACAAATTTATACGCTTTATTTCATGCTTCAAATTAACATTTCATTCTAATTCATCTGTATTTTCCCACTGCATATTAGTATAAACTGTATTTCTCTAAAATTAACACGATTGTACTCTGAGCACGCTAAAAAAGAAACCTATGCTATACTCACCCTGCCATGCAGGTACGTAGTTCTCTGGTTTGTTTACTACGACCCAAGCCTCGTACGTAGCAGTCTTGTGTCCTTGTCTTTGGCTAGGAAGGACTTCTGCCTTCAAGACGCAAAACTCAGAGTCTACGTCGTGATGTTTTACTTTCTGTACGTGGCCACAGACAACATAGTTGTATGCATCTAACGACTTGTATGCCCGTAGCTTCTCACGTGTGTACTTACTGGGCCTCTCCACTAGACACGTACATATATCGGGCCACTGGATATCTGGCCACGCACCTACATCTTCCACCCATTCCGTAATGCCACAGGGATCCGGGAGTCTGTTGCCATTCGTTAAAGTGAGTTTAATAATATAACATTCAAGATTTGCCGGTGATAACCCCGCAGCGTAGCTTGATAAAGCCTGAAACAACGCCATGCTCTGTTGCCAAGCTGCGTGCGCATTCTCGCTGACGTCATATTGTTTACAAACAGTAAAAGGGTCTTCTCTTCACCACGACAGACCGGTACAACGCCCGCATCACTGCAGATGCAGCACCAATCCGCCTATCGATCTCACGCTCCAGTTTTCCCTCACTCGTGAACAAGACCCCGAGGTACTTAAAACTCCTCCACTTGGGGCAGGACCTCATCCCATTTATGTGAAAGCAGCTTTAAATGAAAGGGTCTTCAGCTGTCCAGATTCTCAATGCTTCGTAAGGAAAAACACCCAAACTCCTCAAGTTAGACTAGACGGCAGAAGATAAATGACCAAGTTTTAGACTCATCAGGGGAACCATGCTCTCAGGGGCCATGGTCAGACGTTTAACTGGAGGAAGTTATCTTCTAGCCAGCTGGTGATGCTGATTTCATTAAAAGGAATTTAGACTTGCTATTAGCAGGGAAGTGCCACATGATGGATTCTGAATGACTATGATCTTAACACACATCAATAAATGGAAACCAGACCAAGTTTGTCCATCATTATGCAACCATCCACACGGAGCCGATTACAAACACAGTTCTTGTCTGGAGGATTTCCTCACATGTGGATGGATGATTGCAGAGGGCCATTGTTACCTTTGCAGCATGGAGATGTGTTCACTTTTCATGATTTAGACCTTCTTTAATTTGCCTGGTTGGTTTGCTACCGCTGTTATCCGTGTAGCGTGGTCAACTACATACTAGAATTAACGCTGTTTGCTATCAGCTTTGTTAGATTCTGAAGAAAAGACCAGGCACATGAGCACATGAGCACATGAACTTATGCACAAATATCTAGGATATTAATGCAATCGATAGAAGTTCATACACTAACGGTCTTGGTCTATATTTTAATCCAAAGATTAATGTTTAATTTAAGATAATTAAATTTAATAGCAAAAGTGTATTTATTGAATCAGAAGTTAAAGGAATCTTTGCTTATTCAATAACCAAATATACACCATTCTGTGTTTCATTTCAAAGAAGAGTCAGGTTTTTTGAAAGTTAAGAATTTATTACTAACACTTTTAAAATGACAATTTGAAACAGCTTGATATTAAACTAGTTATTAAAACAAACCTGTGTCTGGATGGAAAACTAAGGTGGAATGCGAGGTTTGGGATGCGTGAATGAATCTCAGAAGGTTTCTTTCAGAGAGAGAAAGCGTTCTGGGTGAATCGTTGTTTTGCAGCTAACTGATGTTTCTTAGAGAACAGCATCAGACGCCATCTGTCGGGAAGTGCCTACCTCACCCAGTTCAGGAGACCCTCCGTGGATCCGAGATGTCAGGTGGAGACCGTTTCCTCTGGGCACGAGGTTGGTAGAGAGACCTCGTGGGTCACACGACTGAAGAAACTACTTGCGTCTCAAAATCAATAACTCTGAAGGAGTTTTTGCGTCAGCTGGAAGCAGGTGCGTCTATTCGGAGAAATTCGATCAACATGATAGAATGCTTAGTAGAGACCTGGGTGGCCGTCCCTCGCCCCCTGGTATGGTTCAAGAACTGAAGTTCAGCTGTGGAGATTTGGTTTTAACCAAATCTCAGAACACGCCCTCTCAGCGTCAGAAAGCTTGATGTTATGGAGTAAAGACATATGAGGTGGTTTAACTTTACCCTGGATTCACCCTCTGCGTGAGGTGGTTAAAGTGCAAGCGACCTTCTGGTTGACTGAACACACATTACTTGATTATCATAATAATAATTATTATTATTACACAAAGCATAATAAGTCATTTCAGTAATTAAAATACATTTATACTGAACCAAGATGATTATTTATGATTATTATAATAAACAGTAATAAAGTCAAAGAGTTTATTAAAATTATTATTTAAAATTCTTATTTTGAAATCTTGAAGTGTCCTTCATCTTGGGATGGAACATCAGCAGATAAAGATGGTTTCAGCAGACATCACGGCTCCTGGCGGGCAATCCGAGGGACAAAGTTACAGCTCGACCCAGCTCGACCCAGCTCGACCCAGCTCGTCCCAGCTCAACCCAGCTCGACCTAGCTTGACCCAGCTCGACCCAGCTGGGAAAATGTGACCTTTGCACAAATTAGAGGCCATTCATGACGCTACATCCTGAAGCAGCCATGTCTGTGCATCTTGAGGCTTTTTGTTTAGACAGAACAGCTTCTCTGCTCGAGTCAGCAACTTTTTATCTCAGGTTAGTTTGTTTTTGTTGAAACTCAAGTAAAAAAGCACCAGGTGGCTTTACCATCTGAGCCTTTTTAACTTCTGTAGTAACCACAGAAGATAGGTGTGAAGGTAAGAGCATGACTCCAAAGCTTCTTTCCTCTAAAACGGAACAATAAGTCTGTTTTTATGTCCTGAAGTCAGCCGAGACGCATTTGTGATGAGTGCTAGGGCGTGCCACCAGGAGGATCTACCTGTGAGACGGAGAACCGGAGGGCTGTTTAACGGCTGGGCTGATCGGCCTCATTGATCACAGGTGAGTAAAGTGCAGAAGGAAAGCTGGGAGAGGTCGTATACATGTCGATGGGAGAGACTAATAAAGATGAAAAACTCAAATTCAAAAAGTTCAATAAAATGATGAAACAAAATGTGTCTAAAAAGTAATAAAAGCTCAACTGGAAAAACCTGCTGACAACAAAACTAAATGAAATGACAAACTAAAAAACCAGAGCGAGCTGACTGTGTGTGTGGAGGACTGGCTTCACTGTAGCTGAAGCTGTATTCCCAAGTGTTTGTGCCTCTCCATCACTTCGACTGCCAGCTCCAGCTCCATGAGAAGCAGCTGGACCTGCAGGGCAGAGCCACGGAGGTAAGGGCGTCACAGATGATCACAGAGCATGACAGCTGAGACGGAAGGAAAGGTAATGACTCAAACATCTCTGGTTCGTTCTTTCTGTGTTTGGCTTCAAATTCCATTTTTGGTTCTTTTTAAAACACGGTTTCTCTTTAGCTTGCTGACGGTTTCGTTTGCCGACTGCAAAACATCCTCAGAGCTGACACACCAGCTCTGAGGAAACAAAAACTGTCAGCAAGGTAAGGAGAAAACCTTTCCTGTGTTTTAAAAAGAACCGGCAGTGGAAGGTAATGACTTCATCCCGAGTGGATGCATGGAGCTGGAAAAAAGGCATGGCCAGTGGGACGACCCTCCCAGGAGCACGCGCCACCCTCAGCATGCACATAAAACAAATGAAAAATGATTAGGCTGCGACTAATTGCCCGTTTAGTGTCGCTGAAAGTTGTTAAACACACCATTGCCTTTTAATACCTAAAGTAAGGAAAGGAATTAATTAAGCAGAAATGCATTCTACTCTGCCCAGCCTCTTCCTGACAGTCTGTAAAAACACTGACGGGCTCTGCACCTTGGGGAAATAGCTGGTAATGGTCTGAGAAAGGGATCTCCTTCTCAGTCACCACTGCTCTCTGGGTGACTGAATGCAGGAAGAAACTCGAGCAGCTGCTGCAGTAAAACGGACGGCAGAAGTTAAATGAAGTTTAGAGGGGAAGGGATTTATGGCTGCACAACTGCCCCTTCCTGCACAGCCGTCAGACTGGGAAATGGATCTGGTTGAGTTTGGCTTTCGGATGTTTGGTTTAAAGTGCACCAGTATCTGTAATTAGGCTTAGACCCAAATCCCGGGATTTATGCCCGGTTCTGCTAAGAAAGATGGATTCTGTTTGTCAGCTTGCACCTTTCTGGTTGACGAGACCAACTCCATCACTTCTGTACACACTCCAGCCAGCGCTGTGGCATCCACACAGCGGGCAAACCGCAGGAATGTGAAATGCACCCGCCTGTCGGTCTTAAACACATCGTCTGGAGCCACAGCAGATCAACTCCGTTTGGAGATGAAAATGCATCAGGAGATTATAAACAGCAGGGATTAGAGATGTGTTCTGTCAGACCTGACCTGATCCAGCTGAAAGCGGTACTGCCTCGGTAGGGTCACCTCTAACCGGAGTCAGGTGCAGACTGAAGCGTGTGAGTCGAAGGTCAACGACGGGCCTGGGCTGTCCGGTTTTCAGTGTGACCGACTGATCAGATGACAAAATCTGCCCCATCCGCTGACATTCATGTGGACTTCAAACCAGACAGCAGGAACGATACCGTAGGTCTTCATACACGTGGAGGTCGGGGCTCGCGGGTGGAAAATCCCTGAGTCAGTGGCTAATTTTTCAGTGCAGGTTAGCTTTTACTGAACTGACAGAACAGACATGGTGGATCAAAGCCAAGCTGGACTTTTCTGCTTTCATGAACTCTAAACGTTCCCAACGCCGGTGGCTGGAACACGCTCTGATCTTCCATACATGGGTGCACATCGTACCTCAGACCGGACCTGCCTCAGACCGGACCTGCCTCAGACCGGACCTGCCTCAGACCGGACCTGCCTCAGACCGGATCTGCCTCAGACCGGACCTGTCTCAGACCGGACCTGCCTCAGACCGGACCTGCCTCAGACCGGACCTGCGTCAGACCGGATCTGCCTCAGACCGGACCTGCCTCAGACCGGACCTGCGTCAGACCGGACCTGTCTCAGACCGGACCTGCCTCAGACCGGACCTGTCTCAGACCGGATCTGCCTCAGACCGGACCTGTCTCAGACCGGACCTGTCTCAGACCGGACCTGCCTCAGACCGGACCTGCCTCAGACCGGACCTGCCTCAGACCGGATCTGCCTCAGACCGGACCTGTCTCAGACCGGACCTGTCTCAGACCGGACCTGCCTCAGACCGGATCTGCCTCAGACCGGACCTGCCTCAGACCGGACCTGCCTCAGACCGGACCTGTCTCAGACCGGACCTGCCTCAGACCGGACCTGTCTCAGACCGGACCTGCCTCAGACCGGACCTGCCTCAGACCGGACCTGCCTCAGACCGGACCTGTCTCAGACCGGACCTGCCTCAGACCGGACCTGTCTCAGACCGGACCTGCCTCAGACCGGACCTGTCTCAGACCGGACCTGCCTCAGACCGGACCTGCCTCAGACCGGACCTGTCTCAGACCGGACCTGCCTCAGACCGGATCTGCCTCAGACCGGACCTGCATCAGACCGGATCTGCCTCAGACCGGATCTGCCTCAGACCGGACCTGCCTCAGACCGGACCTGTCTCAGACCGGACCTGCCTCAGACCGGACCTGCCTCAGACCGGACCTGCGTCAGACCGGATCTGCCTCAGACCGGACCTGTCTCAGACCGGATCTGCCTCAGACCGGACCTGCCTCAGACCGGACCTGCCTCAGACCGGATCTGCCTCAGACCGGACCTGCCTCAGACCGGACCTGCCTTAGACCGGACCTGCCTCAGACCGGACCTGCCTCAGACCGGACCTGTCTCAGACCGGACCTGCGTCAGACCAGACCTGCCTCAGACCGGACCTGTCTCAGACCGGACCTGCCTCAGACTGGACCTGCCTCAGAATGACCTCATTTTGAAAACGGCTCATACATAAAAGCTGACCCTTTGTTTTTAAGTTTGTTTCTGGACTTAACCCGAGTCTGAGGGTTCCTTTTACGGATTCAATAAGACACGAAAGATTAGACAACTGTCCGTCACGGCGTGGGGCTTTATTTTCAAGTTCTGTAGGACGGCGGGCTGCCGAACGCCAGAGCGTTGTCATCAGATAAATCATCTTACTGGAACTGATCCGACGTTCTGCAGAGCTCGTACGACCTCGGTTCACGGGCACACCTTTCAGCTCCAACAAGTCTTCTCACACTAAAATGGGATTTGGGTCAGTAAGTGTTTCAGTTTGCATGCACATGCAGCAGGTCAGGGGTAGGGTTGGACTTGGGCCGCCACGCAGAGCTAAAACTACAGACAGGACATTGTTTCAGGCTCATGTCAGATGATGATGAGTGTAACGAACTTCAGGATGTTCTTGAAGCTAGAACACTGAGCTGAAACAATAATCCCTACAGGCTGATTGTAGATTTGTGTGAGCTACTTTTTATACCACATGGACTTGCCATCCTCTGCATTTAGATCTGGCTAGAGTGAGCCTCACCCTCAGTTACGTTGCTTTAAGCCTGTAGCACTGAGCACATTTACTTCTCTGTTAATGTTAATAAAGCTACTGAAGGATGGCATTGGCACAAATGTCAGCTCTAGTTGTGT